>NC_056730.1:994364221-994414221 GCF_019279795.1 Protopterus annectens
GCAACAGTTGCTACAGTTTATACCCTACCTCCATGGAGCACTACAGCACTCATGTTTTAGTTTAAAAAATGTCTTCTTTTTAAACTGTAGCAAATTGCAAATGTAGCAAAAGGTTGATACACTTTAAACCCTGTCTGCATTGAGGACTACAGTCCTCAGGTCTTAGTTAAAAAAAAGAATTTTTTTTTTTTTTACTTTTAAACTCTAGCAAACTACTTACTATAATGTAGCAATCAGCTGCTACAGTTTAGACCACACACAGACTGCTACAATGCTCAGGCTTGACTACAAATGTAATAACAGCTTTTAAAATCTGGTATTACATTAAAGAGAGATTGCAATCAGCTGATCATGCCTCCCCCCTGACACTCTGCACCTGGAGCAGTTCTCCTCCCAACCCACCCTAGCTACGTTATTGGCCGTAATTGACAATATGCTCCTGACAGTTGACCCGGTTGTTTTAAATTTGGAAACTTATGTGGATACTGGCATAACCTTTGACCAATATGTATTCATTGATGCAAGGAAGGCCTTTTCTATTATGCAATTTACAAACAAAGGCACTATAAATAGATCTAGGGTGTCATTGTTTCCCTTTATTCAACCTTCATTTGGCCAGTCTTTGAGTATAACACCTGCTTTGGTCTGCATCAATCTGGATACATGCAACAACTGCAATGCCCAAAGAGATGCCTTACTAAAAGGACACAAGGCCTAAACAATACATCCTGCATGGATCACCTAACAGTGCTGTCACTATACTCAGCATCCTGCAGATTGCTAAGAGGTGATCTGTGTCTGGCATGCAAGGTATCATCTGACCCAATATCAATGGACCTACTGCATGTCAGCAAGTCAAATGTCATCAGAATTACTCACTACAGGGATCTAAACTTCTTCTGCAATATCAACAGAATGGCTTGGCAGGATAGGTATAACACATAGAAGTTACCACTACTTTGGAACAGACACTCCATCCATGTAAAACAAAACTCATTCAATCCCATCCCATCCCAGATTTAAGCACATCTTGATGGGCAATATAACAATGAATCCAGGACTGACTTCTGTTTTACTAATGGACAGAGGCAACTCTTAAATGCTTTACGCCATACATAGCTCTCCTTAAATTATCTAGGGTATGATACCAGTTATTTTCACTAGGGATAATGCATAATTAGTGACCATGGGATGGATACAGCCTATCTAACACCAACTGTGATAAGTTAATTCAAGCACCGAAAGGGAAACTGAATAGACTAGTATATATACCTATGAACTTATGGCACAGTTTCATATAAGTTTGAAAAGTGATGTTCTAATGTGCCTTGCTGTCTGAGACTGAATGTCAGGACCAGTGATTCTGCTAAAATGTTTAAATAAGAGTGACTGGATTTGTTTTTGACCCAGGGTCAGTTGTTTTGGATTGTGTAATGTAGATTTGCTTTATTTATACCTTACTGCAGCTTAGTCATTTGAGCATTTTAATTTAGAATGGTGGTCAAAAAAAATCTGCATATAATTTAATTACCTATAAAATATTATACACTTATATTTAGTTTTAATAACTAATATTTATTTTAAGTTATTCAATAAATATTCATAACAGAAGTAAAAAGAAATGTATAATGTACTATTGTGTGATTTTATGTATCTAACTCAGCACAGCTCCTCGTGGTGTCCTGTAGAGTGCTACAAGCAACAGAGAGACAAAAGAGAGACTTTCAACAGATTAAGTATTTTTCTCTGTCTTTTTACTTGCGACTGCATTTTCTTGCCGAAAAGCGAGTTTCTAGCTTATCTAAGATTTAAAAGGCATTGTTTTTTTTTACTGTTTTTGCTCTTCAAAAGTCATTTAAACTTGTTTTTGTGTTGTTTAACTGTTGTACACACTCAAGTGCGCTAGCCTGTTTAAAGCATTTACAGTGTTTCTTGTGTAAGTTACTGCTGTTTCGCAAAAAAAAAAAAAATATATCCTTGTTTCCCGCTTTTTCTAAACTAGAGTAGTCCAGATTTCAGGTTTTGATAAGCGAGTTTCTAGCTTATCTAAGATTTAAAAAGCATTGTTTTTGTATTTCTTACTGTTTTTACACTTCAAAAATCATTTAAAGTCGTTTCTGTGTTGTTTAACTGTTGTAGGCAACACACTCAAGTGCACTAGCCTGTTTAAAGCATTTAGAGGGTTTCTTTTGTAGGTTACTGTTGTTCTGCAAAAATATATACATATATCCTTGTTTCCTGCCTTTTCGAAACTGGAGTAGTCCAGATTTCAGGTTTTGCTGAATTCTGGGCTGTGGTATAAGTTCCTGTGTTGCCCATATCCTTACTTGGATAGGAGGAAGCTTCTCTGTTCACCAGTGAGATTGCAGAGCTTTGAGCAGCCTATCTGTCCCTGGAGGAGTGGTCTCAGCCCAGCAACTAGTAGCTTATTGGCCGTTTTGGGCTAATTTCTATCTCTTTCAAGCTCCCTGCCTTAAAACCCACATTTGCACTGTTTTGTGTGGTTTTGCGCATCGCGCAACGTTGCACAACATCACACAGTGCCGTTTATACAGTTTTAAACTATTCCCAGCTCCACAAAGTCTGCTTTTCAATTTTTTCTCTTAGAACTAGGCAAACTCTCAAAGTAAGCACTCAGCCTTCCTTTTACAGCCCAGCACTTGCTCAAACTTCTCAAGCAAGCACTAACAAACCATAGCACTACACCCTATTATACTATTTAGAAGTACAAGGCTCCCTATTTGTCCCTTCTGGACAATCAATAAACCAGTTCTTCAAACTATTCAGGCATGTCCAAAGGGCAGTTTCAGGTATAGTCTCCAGTCCAGCTGGTGAATCTAGGAATCTTGAGGCAATGTTACAATTGCCTTATGTACACAGACAACCCTCTCTTCCTTCCAACAAACTCAAATGTATGTGAGAGATGCAACTATACAGCCAAACTGGAGGCTGAGCTCTCTCAACCCAAGACTGGCACAGTCAGTCAGGAGGAGAAGGAAACCACTCGCACCACACAACCAGTCTCACATAGACCAATCGTATCAGAAAACAAGACACATAAACACAGAAAAATGTACTTGAAGGCTTTAAATAAAAATTTTCCAAAGCAGCAGAGACCTACAAAGCAGACATCCAAGCAACCGCTACCCCACAACAATATTCACGTATCACATACTTCACAATGTCAGTGTGCCACAGAGTCGCAGCCCTTAAGGCTAAATAAACACACCAAATACACTAGTAATAGGAGACTCTATTGTCAGGCACACTGATATCCCACTCACCAGACTGAACAAGGAGAAGGTTACTGTAAGCTGCCTGTCGGGTGCCAGGATCCACCACATAACACAAGCACTCAGGTCACTCCAAAGCAAGTACAAATATGACTCTGTCATTGTCCATGTTGGTGTGAATGACCTGAGACGTACCTCCCTGGACTACATGAAAAGAGACATAGAAGAACTCCCTGATCATGTAGTCCAGGCCGGTATGACCCTGACCCTGAGTAGCATCTTGCCCTCACCAAGAATGATGCCACAGTATAAAGACAAAACGATGAATTTTAACAATTGGCTAAGCTATTGGTGTCATTCAAAGGGGATCCAGTATCTGTCAGCCTGAGGTGACATGCTCAACAAGCCACATTGCTTCGCTAGGGACAGCTTGCACCTGTCACCCTTAGGCTTTTGAATACTGGCTAAGGCTCTTGCCACCCCCATAGTGCCTTTTTAGGCAAGGTTCAAAAGACAAACCCATCTCCATAGACAACACAAGAAACAAAAAACTAAGGGTAATGCTACTCAATGCCAGAAGTCTAAACCTCAAGATGCACACACTCGAGGCACTCTTCAGTATGGAGAAAATCGATATCTGTGCAGTAACAGAAACCTGGTTCAAGGTTCCAGAGAGCACCCCAGCACTACCAGGATATAACTCATACCATGCTTTTCGGCCCCAGAACTCAGACCGAAATACAAAAGGTGGGGGAGTATCCATTTTCATCAAGGATACCCACACCTCCAGGTTAGTGACACTGCATGCGACATCGGAGACCATCCATTCGCAACTAACAGTGGGCAAAACTGCTTTTCAGTTTGTAGCTTGCTACAGATCACCCATCTGGTCTCAGGACCCCCACTCGGCATTCCTGGCAACATTGGAGAATATGAAGGTCTCACCAAACACCATGATATTGGGTGATTTCAACTACCCAAACATTGACAGGGAAAACTACTCAAGTCCCAACTCCTTTGCCCAATGGTTCCTGGAGTTTATAAACCTAAACGCCATGGAACAACTGGTCACCACTCCCACAAGAGGGGACAACATATTGGACCTGGTCATCACCAACATGGGGGCTCAATGTTCCATACCAGAGGTAAACCCCTCGTTGGTAAGATCAGACCATAAACTAATCACACTGGACATCCACATCCCGACCCCACCCCCAGCCAAGGACACCACTGTGAAAACTTTCTCAAAAGCAAACTTCACACTTCTCAAGACCGAGGTGGAAAGCTTCAAAGCCCCCGGGCTAATGGAAAATGCTGCCCAAACCACAGAATCCTTTACAAAAGCATTCTATGAGCACCTACAGGAATGCATGGATCGAGCCATCCCAAGTAAAACCAAGACTCACTCCTCCAAAAACAGGAGACCAGTCTGGTGGACCCTGGCCATAAATAAGCTATACAACAGAAGGAGGAAACTATTACATGATAGAGCAAAATCCCAAAAAGGGAAGGCATCCCTGATCAGTATTAGCAAGAAACTACGATCCCTCATAAAATCATCAAAGGCCAGCTTCGAAAGAAAAATCGCCAAAGACTCTAAAAATAATCACAAGGCCTTCTTTAGCTACATCAAGAATCTAGGTGGCAAGTCTCAGATCTGCTCTGAGCTGGTGCAAAACGGCAAAAAATACACTGAACCCACTGACATTGCCAACATCCTGGTGGACAGGTTCAGTGCAAACTTTACTCCCCTTTCCCCCAAAAGGGCCAGTGTCTATCCCAGAAGAATGTAGTCTACCAGACATCACAGACACACAGGTGAAAGCAGCCATCTCCAAAGCAAAAAACACAGCATCAATGGGACCAGATGGTGTCCCGGGCTACATCTTACACAAGCTCCAAAAAGAACTGAACCCTCACATAAAGTCTCTGCTCAAACTCAGCCTTACTACAGGATATGTACCCAAAGAATGGCATACAGCAACAGTTATCCCACTCCACAAAGGTGGCGCCACAATGGATCCTGGGAACTATTGCCCTATAAGCCTGACTAGCCTGGTCTGCAAAGCTATGGAGCGCATTATCATGGATCTCATAAACAAAGACATTGGGAACCTTCAGACACTGGACCCTACCCAATTTGGCTTTGATAAAGGCAGATCTTGCCTCGTAAGCCTAGTTGACTTCTTTGAAACAGTTACCAAGGCCATAGATGAGGGAAAGGTAGTCCACACAGCCTACCTGGACCTCGCAAAGGCCTTTGACACAATACCCCATTCTGGCATTATAAATAAGCTTACCAGCTTGAATATCAACCCCTATGTCATGAGATGGGTTGCAAACTGGCTCAGGGATAGAACCCACATGGTCAGAGTTGCGGGTGCTATGTCCGACTCCAAACTGGTTACAAGTGGCATCCCACAGGGCTCAGTCCTGGGACCCCTCTTGTTCGGTATATACTTGTCTGAGGTACAGGCAAGCACGGGAGGACTGTGGCTGACCAAGTTCACAGATGATTGCAAACTGGGAGCCATAATTGACTCTCCAGCTGACATAAGCATCCTGCAGAAGGGTCTTACAGAGACAGATGCCTGGTGCCAGAACCATGGCCTCAAGCTAAATGCCAAAAAGTGCATAGTTACCCCTTTGGGAAAAACAATGTGCCCACAAACTACCACATAGGTGGTAATCCACTAAGTATGGAAGATGTAATTAGGGATCTGGGGACCCAAGTAGATAGTAACCTCTCCTTTGATAATCAGATTGCCAAAGTGGTTAGAAAAACCTTCTATATAGCCCACCTAATCACGAAAGGGTTCACATCTAGATCAAGAGAGGTCATTGTGCCCCTCTACTCATTGCTCATCAGGCCCATAATTGAGTACAATGCCCCATTTGGGATGTACCTTACCCGATACCTGCAACAGCTAGAAAGACCCCAAAAGTACCTCACCAAGAGGATTGTGGGCCTCAAACAGATGCCCTATGCAGCTCGACTAAAGAAACTCAAGCTCTACTCAGTTGCTTACTGCCTACTCAGAGGCGATCTCTGCCTGACGTACAAGGCCATGTCTAACCCGGAATTAATGGACATGCTCCACCTCAAGAAATCCAAATCCCTTAGAGCTACACACTCCGGGGATTTAAACCTCAGCACAACAATAAATAGGACATGCTGGAGGGATAGATTCATATCCCAGAGGCTTCCCTCACTCTGGAATAGAATCCCAATCCATGTTAGGCAGAGCCCCTAATTGACCCTCTTCAAAAGAAATCTTGATAAGTGGATGGGAAATTGTAAATTTACACCTGGGATCACTTCTATGGCCCTGCTGGACAGAGGCTCAGGAATCTAATCTAAAAGGGAGGCGAAAGCCAAGACATTCTGGCTAGGCTTATAAATGCCCTAGGGCAGATAGCTTAGTACCTACCTATGAACCTATGAACTAGTATTGTGTTTTATATCAAATAATCAAATAGTCAGACTAGAAAAAAAGATAAACAAAAGAAAATAGCAAAAAAGATGAGAATGACAATTGGAAACAACAAAAACAGAGACAGAAAGGGAAGAGAAGAAAAGAGAGGGAAAAAGAGAAGGCTCTATCAATCATGTATGTAAACTTAATTCATCAACCCAAAGGCAAAGTTTGAAAGAGGGAGAAGTCTTTGCTTCAAGACTAGAAATTTGGATAATTCCATGTATATAGTTAAATTACTGCCTGCGGTGGTGGTGCTGTGGTAGCGTTGTCGCCTTACAGTAAGACATTGTCCTGTTCAACTCTCAGCTAGAGCATCTTCTGTGTGGAGACATGCGTGAAAGGGCGTACCTTCATTGAAGGTTGTGCATCAGGGCTGGCAACTCAGCACGTAAAAAATCCACTGCCAGTCATTAGCGGACCGGAGTTCTGCTGTGGCGACCCCTAACTGGGAAAAGCCGAAAGACACAACAACAACAACAACATTTTTCATTAAATTTTACTCTTATTATGGATTTATTGTCATGAAATACACACACACATATATATATATATATATATATATATATATATATATATATATATATATATATGTATATATATATATATATGTATAATTCACAGCATTTTAACATTTCTGTATGTTTGCTTTTTAAAAACAGAATGTGAATATCTATTTATGTATTTATTTATTAAAATGGCACTTATTGCACTTTTTCTCACATAGTTTTTTAGCAGAAGTTCTTAATAAAAGTTTTTAGGGCATATTTTAGATAATTTAAGATGTTTTAAATGTGCAGTTTTATCAAAAGGTATTTAGCAATGTTTTAACAGTGTTCTTAACCTCAATTCATGTTGGTTATTGATGCAGCATTTTCATTGATTTTTTCTTCAGTAATTGATTAAATGGAAGGAGGATAAAAGTTAGTTGACTTTGTAAAATCTGCATCTGATGAAGTCTGTGTAATAGGGATGAAAACGCAGTGTCTGTAAAGCTTTTATGTGTTGGATTGCTTTATATTAAACTTTGGACTTTAAAAGTGAGAGAGAGATGTGTTTTTCCTTTAGCGATGTACTATCTTGGATTGTTTGATTTTAGTGACTGTTTGGTGCCTTTTTTCAGTATTTTACAGTGATACATATATATATATATATATATATATATATATATATATATATATATATATATAAGGTCTATATCAGAACACCAACAGCTAAAAACACTGAATACCCTTACCTTAACACTGTTTAACCGAAAGCAGGATAGTCAGGCACACAGATGTCCCACTCACCAGGCTAAACAAAGAGAAAATTGCAGTCAGCTGCCTGTCATGTGCCTGAATCTGCCACATAACGCATGCACTCAAGTCACTCCACAACAAGTACAACTATGACTCTGTCATTGCCCATGTTGGAATGAATGACTTGAGACATACCTCCCTAGACTACATAAAAAGAGACATGGAAGAGCTCTCAGATCATGTGGCCCAGGCAGGTATGACCTGAGTAGCATGCTGCCTTCACCCAGAATGATACTACAGTATAAGGACAAAATGATTGACTTCAATAATTGGCTAAGGTTCTGGTGTCATTCAAAGGGGAGCCAGTCTCTATCTGCCTGGAATGACATGATTGACAGAACACGATGCTTTGCCAGAGATGGTCTGCACCTGTCACCCCTGGGATTTGGGTTACTGGCTAAGGCTCTTGCCACCCCTGTAGTGCCTTTTTTAGGCAAAGTTCAAAGGACAAAACCACCACCGTAACAGGTACAAGCATGCAAAATCTGAAGGTAATGCTACTCAATGCTAGAAGTCAGAACCTCAAAATGAACTCTCTCAAGGCACTCCTAAAAATGGAGGTCATCGATATCTGTTCAGTACCTGAAACCTGGTTCAAGGCTACAGAGAGCACCTCTGCAATACCAGGCTACAACTCTTACCACACTATTCGGACACCAAACTAGAACCAAAACACAAAGGTGGTGGAGTGTCCATAGTCACCAAGGATATTCACACCACCAGGCTAGTTGCCCAACACAATGCATCTGAAATTCTCCAGGTGCAACTAACACTAGGTAAGACTGCAATCCAAATTGTAGCTTGCTACAGATCCACCACCATGCCCCAAGATTCTCACTACAATTTTCTAAACATACTGGAAAATATTAAGATACAACCAAACACCCTAATACTGGGTGATTTCAACTACCCTGCCATTAACTGGGAAAACTACTCATTTTCCAACACTTTTGCCAAACAGTTCTTGGAATTCATAAATTCCAATGCCCTGGATCAACTTATCCATAGTCTCACCAGGGGCTCCAATATCCTAGACCTGGTCATTACCAACATGGGAAATTGATGGTCCACACCTATGGTCACCCCCTCGTTGGTCAGGTCTGATCATAAGCTAATCACCCGTGACATCCACATCCCTCCCCCCACCCCCTAGGAAGGAAATCTCCATAAAAAACTTCTCCAAAGCCAACTTCATGCTACTCAAGTCAGAAGTGACAAAATTCATGACACACAAGCAGATGGGGACTGAAAGTTCGACTGCTAAATCCTACAAAAGGCACTGTATGAACATATCCACTCGTGCATGAATCATGACCCCCCAGATAGAACCAAGATGCTCTCCTCCTAAAAAAGGAAGCCAATCTGGTGGTCCCCTGCCATAAACAAACTTTACGACAAAAGGAAGAAACTGTTGCAGAAAACAAGAAAATCCCAGGATGCAATAAACTCCCTTACCAGCCTCAGTAAGAAGCTGAGATCCCTCATAAAATCCTCCAAAGGTAGTTATAAAAATAAAATTGACAAAGATTCCAAAGACAACCACAAGGCATTCTATAGCTATGTCAAGAATCTAAATGGCAATGCTCAAATCTGCCCTGAGCTACAACAGAATGGCATTAAATATACTGAACCCAAGGATATTGACAATATCCTGGCAGATCGATTCAGTGCCAACTTCACCCCCCTCTCACCCCCTAAATGGCCCATCTCAATATCGAAAGATTGCCAAATTCCAGTAATAATGGCCACACAGGTAAAACCACACTCTCCAAAGCTAAGAATACAGCATCCATGGAAACAGATGACATCAAGTGCTGTGTACTACATGAACTAAAAAATGAACTGGCACTTCACCTAAGTGTCATGTATAATCATAGCCTCACCACAGGCTTTGTGCCCACTTAGTGGTGCACAGCTACAGTTATTCCACTTCATAAGGAGGGGATCCACCTTGGATCCTGGGAACTACGACCCCATCAGTCTGATGAGCCTGATATACAAGGCCATGTAACATATTATCATGGAACTTATAAACTAAGACATTGGCAAACTTCAAACACTAAACCCCACCCAGTTTGGGTTTGTGAAGGGCCGATCTTGTCTCCTGAACCTGTTTGACTCCTTCAAATCAGTCTCCAGAGCTGTGGATTAGAGTAAGGTGCTTCACACAGCCTATCTGGACCTCCCCAAGGCCTTTGACACCATCCCCCACTCTGGAATCATAGATAAACTTACTAAGCTGGGCATTCATTCCTACATCACTCAATGGGTTGCCAACTGGCTTACTGACAGAACCAACACTGTAAAAGTAGCCGACTCCAAATCCAGCTCCAGACAAGTGATGAGTGGAGTACCTCAGGGTTCAGTCCTGGGACTGCTCTTGTTTGGCATCTTCTTCTCTGAAGTACAGGTCAACACTAATGGACTCTGGCTAACAAAGTTTGCAGATGACTGCAAACTGGAAGCCATTATCGAATCCCCAAATGATGTGGATATTCTACAAATGGCCCTTACAGAAACAGATGCTTAGTGCCAGAGCCATGGGCTCAAGCTCAATGCCAAGAAATGCATAGTTATCCCCTTTGGGAAAAAAACATGTACCTGTGAATTACCACATAGGTGGAAGTACACTAAACACCGAAAGTGTGATAAGAGACTTAGGAACACAGGTGGACAGTGGCCTCATCTTCGATAAGCACATCACCACAACAGTCAGGAAATCCTTCTATGTGGCACACCTCATCACTAAGGGCTTTTTATCCAGAAAAAAAGAGGTCATTGTCCCACTGTACTCATCCCTCATTAGATCCATTATAGAATACAACGCCCTATTTGGTATGTACCTCTCAAGACATCTGCAACAACTGGAAAGGCTGCAGAAATACCTCACTAAAAGAATCACAGGCCTAAAGCAGATGACCTATGCTGACCATCTAAAAAAACGCCAGCTATACTCTGTCACATATCATCTACTCAGAGGCAATCTCTGCTTAACATACAAGGCCATGTCAAACCAGTGCTGTTGGACATGCTACACTTAAAGAAATCCTAATCCCTCAGAGCCACATGCTCCAGGGATCTAAACCTTGTCATCACAGTGAACAAAACATGCTGGTGGGATAGGTTCCTGACCCAGAGACTCCCCAGACTCTGGAATAGACTGCCCATACATGTCAAGCACAGCACCTCTTTGGCCCTTTTCAAAGGGAACCTTGTTGATTGGATGGAAGATAGAAAATTCAGCCTGGGGATCACATCAGTCGCCCTGCTAGACAGGGTTCCAGGGAAGTAAATATTGTGGGAAGAAATAGCCAGGGAATTGTTATGGCTAAGCTTTTATAGGTCCTAGGTCATTAGCCTAGTACCAACCTATGAACTTATGAAAGCCAGAACAGTGATTTTTTCCCAGGAAAAAAAAAATCACTTGGCCATTGTCGGGAGTTTGCCATTTCCTCCACTGTAGTACAATATCAGAGTAGGTATATTTAAGTAGGGGGGTGCCCCTCACATCAGGGGGTGGGAGGTGAAACTCTACACTTTATTTTGTCTGTTTTTTTTTTTTTGTTGGCCCAGGGATTTTTTTCCCTGGGAAAAAAATCGCTGCTCTGGCCATTGATATTTCCTGCTTTCGGTTAAGCAGTGTCGAGATAAGGGTGTTCGGTGTTTTTAGCTGTTGATGTAGCGATATAGACCCATATATATATATATATATATATATATATATATATATATATATATATGTGTGTGTGTGTGTGTGTGTGTGTGTGTGTGTGTGTATGTTTGTGTGTATCAGTTACAAAAAGGGACATCTTATTATCCAATCATGTTAGCATATGGCTATATTCATTTCATGGACACTCTTAACTTAATATCATGGAGATAACTTTGTTATTTTTAAATATTAATGGATTAAACAACTCAAAATAGACCTAATCTGTAAAATATCTAGACACTAATAATGCACAAGTTATATATCTTCAAGGAATACATCAAACATTCAGATAAAAATATTTGGAATCCAAATAAATATACAATATTGCACAATCTACCTTTAAATGTAAAAGAAGAGGAGTTACAATTTTGTAGAGAAACAGTGTATTACTACCTCAGCTTATATGTAAATCTTAAGATCAATAAGGTCTGTTGTCTCTTATATTTATAAAATATAATAATAGATTGTGAACCTTATCCAATTTATATTGGTTTTCTGGGATGGAGGCAGGTTTAGCAAAAAAAGAAAAAAAGTGCACTTAGACAACATTTTTAACAATGCCAAAGGTAAATTAATGACAGGTGATGATTTTGATTGTTTCAGACTCTAGTGCAAACAAACAACTAAGATTATCTTCTATGGCTAAGGCACGAAAATTGGATAGAATTCCTTAATTTAAAAGCTAGAGATACATTTTTTGAATTTACTGGCTATTCATTTAATTATGACAACCAAACTAGAACTGATAGGATTTTAATTTCACATAAAAATCTCTGAATATTATTAAACTTTAAAATGTATCCTTGACCCTGCCTCAGATCACAATGCTCTTATTTTAAAAATTAAATAAATAAAAAAAATACCATTACTGACTAGAATTCCTGCTTGTATTACTCAGCTAAATGAATTAAAATGCTGGCTACTCTCGAAAATTGATGTCTTTATACAAATTAAAAACTCAGAAGAAGTTAGTAAAAGTATGGTTTGGGATTTCTTTAAAGCTTACATCAATGGTAAATCCTTAACTTGGTATAAAAATGAGAGAGTGGGACAAGGAGCTATTCAATTATTTAATTTAACCTCAAGCAGTTAAAATATAAATTAAATTATTAAGTTATACAAACTAAAACAAATTTAAACAAGAATACTCTGCACTACTGTCACACAAAACAGCATTAGTACTAGAAAAATGAAAAACTCCTTCATATGCCATGTTGCGAAATATATACATAAGCTATCTAAAAGAATCAAAATACAATCTAGATCTACTCATATTTTGGAAATACAGGTAATAACAACAGACTTGTAGATCAGAGTGTGTATTGTGTCTTTAAGAAGCATTTCAAAGTGAGGGCATGTACATATAAATAGAGAGCACGTGCAGGCAGCAGTGCCATTTTGAATGAACAGCCAGAGTGTTAACATGTATGAGTTCAGTAGTCAGTCTCTTTATAAGTTTATTCAAGTTTAAGTTATTAAGCCTCAATCCTGATGTGTTTGTATGTAATAAAGCTGCTTGAATTGAACCCACAACCATTCATCTGTTTTATCCTGACCGGATGAGTGACATTCGTCAGAAGTGGCATGTCTGAGTGACATGGTGTCAGAAGTGGCATGTCTAAATGATCTGGTGTTAGAAGTGGCATATCTGAATGACATGGTGTTGGAACCGAGATTCCTAAACAAGAAGAAGCCAGAAAGAAGCCAGAAGTCGAGCCATGAGATGCTTAGTTAGAAATGGAGGTATATAGAGGAATGACTCATCCCAACCTGCTCAAAAGACTGAAAAAAATTCAAAAATGAATTTCAGGTAATTAAAACTTGCATAAATGATTTATTGCATAAAGAACATGATACGAAGCATTTGCCAAGCACAAAACGCGTTATTAATCAAATGAAAACCACAAAACGCATTCTTGCTTCAACAAAATGTTCAAAATCAAGATATTTGATAGAATTATTTGACATACTTATGAGAGCATTCAGAATTACTTCTAATTTGCACAACAAGCATGCTAAAAGTAAAATGAGAACAAGTAAAGTACAAGAGCATGATAAAAGTTAAACGAGCATAATGAGTAAAATAAAAGGGCAAAATGAGCATGGAAAAGCAAAGCAACTGCATTTTTTTAGTAAACAACCATGTCTTTTGATATGAGCTACTATTTCGCATTGACTAAAGTTATTCGAAGTATAACTAGAGTTGTTCGAAGTATCTTAGAGTGTGCAAAGTGTTTGCAGTATGTGCTTTATTACAGTGCAATTATTTTGAAGAGTTTACTGTGTGCAAAGTATAGTTATTTCACAAAGTGCAGTTAGAATACAGTCATTTTGAGAAGTTTCTTGTGCTGTGTATAGTTCATTTGCAAAGTGCAGTAATTTCAAAGTGTTTCTTACAGTGTACAGAGTTATTTACCAAAATACAATAATTTCTAGAAGCTTCTTATGCTGTGTACAGTTCATTTGCAAAGTGCAGTAATTTCAAAGTGTTTCTTGCACTGTACAGAGTTATTTACCAAAATACAATAATTTCTAGAAGCTTCTTGTGCTGTGTACAGTTCATTTGTAAAGTGCAGTCATTTCAAATTGTTTCTTACACTGATGAGTGGTTTCACAAAGTACAGTGATTTCAAAGTGTTCATGTGCTACAGAGACTTATTTCAAAAAGTGCAGTTATCTCAGAGAGTCTATTGTCCTATTGAGCATAATTACAAGTTTCTGGCATACATTTCTGACATATGTGTGTGTATGTTTGTACATAATTCTAAGGGTCTGTATTACTGTGTATTGGCATGGCAGAGGCATTTCACACACCCAGTCCACTTGTGTTTGATCATAATATTGTAGAGAATTGGAAAGTAGTTGAACAGGAATATGATATTTTCATGCAAGCAGCCTTTTCTGATAAAGATGCACATATGAGGACATTTATTCTGCTTAATCTAACGTGGTCAGAAGACATTGAAAGAGAGTGTTCAATTTGGTATACACCAGCAGTATATGCAGGAGAAGGGTAAAACCATCATATTGTTGCACAAGCTGAGTCAAGGGAGGATGCTGAGTGTTTGAAATGTAAATTTAGAAAAATGTGTAACTCCCAGACAAATGTTACATTGAGAGGCACTTATTTTATACAAGAGACCAAAGGCCAGGAGAAACATTTACAGCTTATATTACTGACTTGAGAAACAAGGCTAAAATGTGCAGATTTGGTGATCTGAAAGACAAGTTGATAAAGGCAGGCTTGTGTGTGGTGTCAGTAATGCTGCAGTGAGAAAGATTTTGCTTAGGGACAATGACAAATGTAGCTAACAGAAACAGGCCTAAACACATGGCAGATGCAGCCCTGTGGGATTTTCAAGGAGAGCCTGTACCTTTCCAGCAAGTTCTAAGACTAACTTAGTAAAATGAACATGCTCAATGCAGCACAAAGGTGAGTCAGCAAAACCCAAGTCAAGTCTCATTGTTAACTGTCATTGTTATTTGTGGTGCCAATTACGAGTCCAAAAGAGAAAAGTGTTTAGCATTTGGTCAGCAATACCACAACTGTAAAAAATGGAACCACTTTCAAAAGATTTGTAAATCAAGCAAGCCTCATTCATGTATTAATAAAGGTCACTCAAAAAGCAAATTGATCATACAGAAAGCTGCAACTCTACTTTCTATGTAGATGGTGTTGTCTGTGGTTGGTGAAAAGGTTAATGCAGTAGATTTGTTAGCAAAAAGCAACATGTTTTGGACTGTCCTTATTAATGGTAAACCCACAGAGCTCAAAGTGGACACTGGTTCAAAGGGCAATGTTATGTCAGCAGAAATATTTTCTAGTGTAAGAGCTGGTGAACAACTTAATTTGGCCAATTGTGCAAAGCTTGCTGCTTATGGAGGTAAAGAGATTCAAACCGAAGGCTAAATAGTGCTTTCATGCTATTCAGCTGTAACAATTGCAGCTTGCAATTTTATGTAGTTTAAAAGACCTGTACAGTCATTATTAGGTCTCAGAGACAGCTTAAAAATGAAACTGCTTTCTTTTACCAAAGAAGTCCATCATGTAAGCACATGTCCTAGTTCCATTTTCACCAATGCTATTTTCACAGATTATGCTGATATTTTCAAAGACAAGTAGGTAAACTTCCAGTTGTGTACTCTATTAAATTAGATGCACGGGGAAGTCAAGTGGTCAGACCAGTGAGAAGAATTCCAATAGCTATGCAGGACAAATTCAAAGTCAGTTAGATAAAATGATGCAGCAAGGTGAGATTTGGCCAGTTATAGAACTAACCAAATGGGTGTCTTCTATGATATTCGCTCATAAGAAAAGCTCAGATGAAATCAGAATATGAATTGACTCATGAGACTTAAACAAAGCATTAAAGAGACCCCACCATCCTATGCGTGCAGTTGAGGAACTTGATACCCTCATGCCAAATGCCTTTTTTTCTGTCTTAGATGCAAAGTGCTCATTTTGGCAAGTAATGCTTGATCCATATCTTCACTACTGACTAAATTCAGTATACCATTTGGTAGATACAGATTTCCCAGAATGCCTTTCAGAATAAATTCTGCCAGTGAAGTCTTTCAGTGTGCAATGGAGCAAATATTTTCAGGCTATCCATCATACTAGGTGACTTCAATTACCTAATATAGACTGGGAACACTACTCAAGCCCAAACACCTACCCCAAAAAGTTCCTGGAATTCATAAACTCAAATGCCATGGAACAACTAGTCCTCGGAACACTACTAAAGCCCAAACAAGTTCCTGGAATTAACTCAAATGCCATGGAACAACTAGTCACCATCCCACAAGAGGAAAACATACTTGATCTCATCATCACGAACATGGGAGCACAATGTTCAACCCCGTATCCCCCTCACTGGTGAGATCAGATCACAAACTAATCTCGCTGGAGGTCCTCATCCCACCCCACCTGAAATAAAAAGACCACAGTAAAGAACTTCTCAAAGCCGACTTCACACTTCTAAAGACTAGTGTGGTCTCCTTTAAGGCCCCCGAGCCGACAGAAAACAGTACTCAAGCCGCTGAATCACTTACAAATGCCTTCTACCAGCACCTGCAGGACTGCATGGATAAGGCAATCCCAAGCAAAACAAAGACTCTTTGTACCAAAGGAAGCCAATCTGGTGGTCCCCTGCCATAAACAAACTTTACGACAAAAGGAAGAAACTGTTGCAGAAAACAAGAAAATCCCAGGATGCAATAAACTCCCTTACCAGCCTCAGTAAGAAGCTGAGATCCCTCATAAAATCCTCCAAAGGTAGTTATAAAAATAAAATTGACAAAGATTCCAAAGACAACCACAAGGCATTCTATAGCTATGTCAAGAATCTAAATGGCAATGCTCAAATCTGCCCTGAGCTACAACAGAATGGCATTAAATATACTGAACCCAAGGATATTGACAATATCCTGGCAGATCGATTCAGTGCCAACTTCACCCCCCTCTCACCCCCTAAATGGCCCATCTCAATATCGAAAGATTGCCAAATTCCAGTAATAATGGCCACACAGGTAAAAACCACACTCTCCAAAGCTAAGAATACAGCATCCATGGAAACAGATGACATCAAGTGCTGTGTACTACATGAACTAAAAAATGAACTGGCACTTCACCTAAGTGTCATGTATAATCATAGCCTCACCACAGGCTTTGTGCCCACTTAGTGGTGCACAGCTACAGTTATTCCACTTCATAAGGAGGGGATCCACCTTGGATCCTGGGAACTACGACCCCATCAGTCTGATGAGCCTGATATACAAGGCCATGTAACATATTATCATGGAACTTATAAACTAAGACATTGGCAAACTTCAAACACTAAACCCCACCCAGTTTGGGTTTGTGAAGGGCCGATCTTGTCTCCTGAACCTGTTTGACTCCTTCAAATCAGTCTCCAGAGCTGTGGATTAGAGTAAGGTGCTTCACACAGCCTATCTGGACCTCCCCAAGGCCTTTGACACCATCCCCCACTCTGGAATCATAGATAAACTTACTAAGCTGGGCATTCATTCCTACATCACTCAATGGGTTGCCAACTGGCTTACTGACAGAACCAACACTGTAAAAGTAGCCGACTCCAAATCCAGCTCCAGACAAGTGATGAGTGGAGTACCTCAGGGTTCAGTCCTGGGACTGCTCTTGTTTGGCATCTTCTTCTCTGAAGTACAGGTCAACACTAATGGACTCTGGCTAACAAAGTTTGCAGATGACTGCAAACTGGAAGCCATTATCGAATCCCCAAATGATGTGGATATTCTACAAATGGCCCTTACAGAAACAGATGCTTAGTGCCAGAGCCATGGGCTCAAGCTCAATGCCAAGAAATGCATAGTTATCCCCTTTGGGAAAAAAACATGTACCTGTGAATTACCACATAGGTGGAAGTACACTAAACACCGAAAGTGTGATAAGAGACTTAGGAACACAGGTGGACAGTGGCCTCATCTTCGATAAGCACATCACCACAACAGTCAGGAAATCCTTCTATGTGGCACACCTCATCACTAAGGGCTTTTTATCCAGAAAAAAAGAGGTCATTGTCCCACTGTACTCATCCCTCATTAGATCCATTATAGAATACAACGCCCTATTTGGTATGTACCTCTCAAGACATCTGCAACAACTGGAAAGGCTGCAGAAATACCTCACTAAAGAATCACAGGCCTAAAGCAGATGACCTATGCTGACCATCTAAAAAAACGCCAGCTATACTCTGTCACATATCATCTACTCAGAGGCAATCTCTGCTTAACATACAAGGCCATGTCAAACCAGTGCTGTTGGACATGCTACACTTAAAGAAATCCTAATCCCTCAGAGCCACATGCTCCAGGGATCTAAACCTTGTCATCACAGTGAACAAAACATGCTGGTGGGATAGGTTCCTGACCCAGAGACTCCCCAGACTCTGGAATAGACTGCCCATACATGTCAAGCACAGCACCTCTTTGGCCCTTTTCAAAGGGAACCTTGTTGATTGGATGGAAGATAGAAAATTCAGCCTGGGATCACATCAGTCGCCCTGCTAGACAGGGTTCCAGGGAAGTAAATATTGTGGGAAGAAATAGCCAGGGAATTGTTATGGCTAAGCTTTTATAGGTCCTAGGTCATTAGCCTAGTACCAACCTATGAACTTATGAAAGCCAGAACAGTGATTTTTTCCCAGGAAAAAATCACTTGGCCATTGTCGGGAGTTTGCCATTTCCTCCACTGTAGTACAATATCAGAGTAGGTATATTTAAGTAGGGGGGTGCCCCTCACATCAGGGGGTGGGAGGTGAAACTCTACACTTTATTTTGTCTGTTTTTTTTTTTTTGTTGGCCCAGGGATTTTTTTCCCTGGGAAAAAAATCGCTGCTCTGGCCATTGATATTTCCTGCTTTCGGTTAAGCAGTGTCGAGATAAGGGTGTTCGGTGTTTTTAGCTGTTGATGTAGCGATATAGACCCATATATATATATATATATATATATATATATATATATATATGTGTGTGTGTGTGTGTGTGTGTGTGTGTATGTTTGTGTGTATCAGTTACAAAAAGGGACATCTTATTATCCAATCATGTTAGCATATGGCTATATTCATTTCATGGACACTCTTAACTTAATATCATGGAGATAACTTTGTTATTTTTAAATATTAATGGATTAAACAACTCAAAATAGACCTAATCTGTAAAATATCTAGACACTAATAATGCACAAGTTATATATCTTCAAGGAATACATCAAACATTCAGATAAAAATATTTGGAATCCAAATAAATATACAATATTGCACAATCTACCTTTAAATGTAAAAGAAGAGGAGTTACAATTTTGTAGAGAAACAGTGTATTACTACCTCAGCTTATATGTAAATCTTAAGATCAATAAGGTCTGTTGTCTCTTATATTTATAAAATATAATAATAGATTGTGAACCTTATCCAATTTATATTGGTTTTCTGGGATGGAGGCAGGTTTAGCAAAAAAAGAAAAAAAGTGCACTTAGACAACATTTTTAACAATGCCAAAGGTAAATTAATGACAGGTGATGATTTTGATTGTTTCAGACTCTAGTGCAAACAAACAACTAAGATTATCTTCTATGGCTAAGGCACGAAAATTGGATAGAATTCCTTAATTTAAAAGCTAGAGAGATACATTTTTTGAATTTACTGGCTATTCATTTAATTATGACAACCAAACTAGAACTGATAGGATTTTAATTTCACATAAAAATCTCTGAATATTATTACACTTTAAAATGTATCCTTGACCCTGCCTCAGATCACAATGCTCTTATTTTAAAAATTAAATAAATAAAAAAAATACCATTACTGACTAGAATTCCTGCTTGTATTACTCAGCTAAATGAATTAAAATGCTGGCTACTCTCGAAAATTGATGTCTTTATACAAATTAAAAACTCAGAAGAAGTTAGTAAAAGTATGGTTTGGGATTTCTTTAAAGCTTACATCAATGGTAAATCCTTAACTTGGTATAAAAATGAGAGAGTGGGACAAGGAGCTATTCAATTATTTAATTTAACCTCAAGCAGTTAAAATATAAATTAAATTATTAAGTTATACAAACTAAAACAAATTTAAACAAGAATACTCTGCACTACTGTCACACAAAACAGCATTAGTACTAGAAAAATGAAAAACTCCTTCATATGCCATGTTGCGAAATATATACATAAGCTATCTAAAAGAATCAAAATACAATCTAGATCTACTCATATTTTGGAAATACAGGTAATAACAACAGACTTGTAGATCAGAGTGTGTATTGTGTCTTTAAGAAGCATTTCAAAGTGAGGGCATGTACATATAAATAGAGAGCACGTGCAGGCAGCAGTGCCATTTTGAATGAACAGCCAGAGTGTTAACATGTATGAGTTCAGTAGTCAGTCTCTTTATAAGTTTATTCAAGTTTAAGTTATTAAGCCTCAATCCTGATGTGTTTGTATGTAATAAAGCTGCTTGAATTGAACCCACAACCATTCATCTGTTTTATCCTGACCGGATGAGTGACATTGCGTCAGAAGTGGCATGTCTGAGTGACATGGTGTCAGAAGTGGCATGTCTAAATGATCTGGTGTTAGAAGTGGCATATCTGAATGACATGGTGTTGGAACCGAGATTCCTAAACAAGAAGAAGCCAGAAAGAAGCCAGAAGTCGAGCCATGAGATGCTTAGTTAGAAATGGAGGTATATAGAGGAATGACTCATCCCAACCTGCTCAAAAGACTGAAAAAAATTCAAAAATGAATTTCAGGTAATTAAAACTTGCATAAATGATTTATTGCATAAAGAACATGATACGAAGCATTTGCCAAGCACAAAACGCGTTATTAATCAAATGAAAACCACAAAACGCATTCTTGCTTCAACAAAATGTTCAAAATCAAGATATTTGATAGAATTATTTGACATACTTATGAGAGCATTCAGAATTACTTCTAATTTGCACAACAAGCATGCTAAAAGTAAAATGAGAACAAGTAAAGTACAAGAGCATGATAAAAGTTAAACGAGCATAATGAGTAAAATAAAAGGGCAAAATGAGCATGGAAAAGCAAAGCAACTGCATTTTTTTAGTAAACAACCATGTCTTTTGATATGAGCTACTATTTCGCATTGACTAAAGTTATTCGAAGTATAACTAGAGTTGTTCGAAGTATCTTAGAGTGTGCAAAGTGTTTGCAGTATGTGCTTTATTACAGTGCAATTATTTTGAAGAGTTTACTGTGTGCAAAGTATAGTTATTTCACAAAGTGCAGTTAGAATACAGTCATTTTGAGAAGTTTCTTGTGCTGTGTATAGTTCATTTGCAAAGTGCAGTAATTTCAAAGTGTTTCTTACAGTGTACAGAGTTATTTACCAAAATACAATAATTTCTAGAAGCTTCTTATGCTGTGTACAGTTCATTTGCAAAGTGCAGTAATTTCAAAGTGTTTCTTGCACTGTACAGAGTTATTTACCAAAATACAATAATTTCTAGAAGCTTCTTGTGCTGTGTACAGTTCATTTGTAAAGTGCAGTCATTTCAAATTGTTTCTTACACTGATGAGTGGTTTCACAAAGTACAGTGATTTCAAAGTGTTCATGTGCTACAGAGACTTATTTCAAAAGTGCAGTTATCTCAGAGAGTCTATTGTCCTATTGAGCATAATTACAAGTTTCTGGCATACATTTCTGACATATGTGTGTGTATGTTTGTACATAATTCTAAGGGTCTGTATTACTGTGTATTGGCATGGCAGAGGCATTTCACACACCCAGTCCACTTGTGTTTGATCATAATATTGTAGAGAATTGGAAAGTAGTTGAACAGGAATATGATATTTTCATGCAAGCAGCCTTTTCTGATAAAGATGCACATATGAGGACATTTATTCTGCTTAATCTAACGTGGTCAGAAGACATTGAAAGAGAGTGTTCAATTTGGTATACACCAGCAGTATATGCAGGAGAAGGGTAAAACCATCATATTGTTGCACAAGCTGAGTCAAGGGAGGATGCTGAGTGTTTGAAATGTAAATTTAGAAAAATGTGTAACTCCCAGACAAATGTTACATTGGAGAGGCACTTATTTTATACAAGAGACCAAAGGCCAGGAGAAACATTTACAGCTTATATTACTGACTTGAGAAACAAGGCTAAAATGTGCAGATTTGGTGATCTGAAAGACAAGTTGATAAAGGGCAGGCTTGTGTGTGGTGTCAGTAATGCTGCAGTGAGAAAGATTTTGCTTAGGGACAATGACAAATGTAGCTAACAGAAACAGGCCTAAACACATGGCAGATGCAGCCCTGTGGGATTTTCAAGGAGAGCCTGTACCTTTCCAGCAAGTTCTAAGACTAACTTAGTAAAATGAACATGCTCAATGCAGCACAAAGGTGAGTCAGCAAAACCCAAGTCAAGTCTCATTGTTAACTGTCATTGTTATTTGTGGTGCCAATTACGAGTCCAAAAGAGAAAAGTGTTTAGCATTTGGTCAGCAATACCACAACTGTAAAAAATGGAACCACTTTCAAAAGATTTGTAAATCAAGCAAGCCTCATTCATGTATTAATAAAGGTCACTCAAAAAGCAAATTGATCATACAGAAAGCTGCAACTCTACTTTCTATGTAGATGGTGTTGTCTGTGGTTGGTGAAAAGGTTAATGCAGTAGATTTGTTAGCAAAAAGCAACATGTTTTGGACTGTCCTTATTAATGGTAAACCCACAGAGCTCAAAGTGGACACTGGTTCAAAGGGCAATGTTATGTCAGCAGAAATATTTTCTAGTGTAAGAGCTGGTGAACAACTTAATTTGGCCAATTGTGCAAAGCTTGCTGCTTATGGAGGTAAAGAGATTCAAACCGAAGGCTAAATAGTGCTTTCATGCTATTCAGCTGTAACAATTGCAGCTTGCAATTTTATGTAGTTTAAAAGACCTGTACAGTCATTATTAGGTCTCAGAGACAGCTTAAAAATGAAACTGCTTTCTTTTACCAAAGAAGTCCATCATGTAAGCACATGTCCTAGTTCCATTTTCACCAATGCTATTTTCACAGATTATGCTGATATTTTCAAAGACAAGTAGGTAAACTTCCAGTTGTGTACTCTATTAAATTAGATGCACGGGGAAGTCAAGTGGTCAGACCAGTGAGAAGAATTCCAATAGCTATGCAGGACAAATTCAAAGTCCAGTTAGATAAAATGATGCAGCAAGGTGAGATTTGGCCAGTTATAGAACTAACCAAATGGGTGTCTTCTATGATATTCGCTCATAAGAAAAGCTCAGATGAAATCAGAATATGAATTGACTCATGAGACTTAAACAAAGCATTAAAGAGACCCCACCATCCTATGCGTACAGTTGAGGAACTTGATACCCTCATGCCAAATGCCTTTTTTTCTGTCTTAGATGCAAAGTGCTCATTTTGGCAAGTAATGCTTGATCCATATCTTCACTACTGACTAAATTCAGTATACCATTTGGTAGATACAGATTTCCCAGAATGCCTTTCAGAATAAATTCTGCCAGTGAAGTCTTTCAGTGTGCAATGGAGCAAATATTTTCAGGCTATCCATGTGCTATAATAGTAGACAGTTTACTAGTTGGAGGTAATGGTGAAGCAGAGCATGACAGAAACCTCAGGAAAGTTCTGGAAAGAGCATATTTATTTATTTATTTATTACAGGTTAATGACCAGGATAGTCCACTGGGCCTGGAAGAGCTCGTTTTCAGTGGAGGCCCAAGGTAACTATACAGTAGTTATAGAAAGACAAAACATTTTGATTCTAAGTAATGATTTACAAATATGAGATTTATGTAGTCAGACAATTATTTACAAAGTATAGGCACTCCAGATGAAAACATGAAACATTATTATGTACAGATAAAAAACACATTTTTTTTTACTGAAATGGAATTATAAAGAGAGAACAAAGAGGAGAAAGGAGAGGTGGGAGAGGTAAAGGATGATTTAGAGTGATGAAAGTAGTGGGATATGGGGAGTTTATGTGGTATGGGGTAGAGGTTTATTGTACTAGGGCGACGGTAATTGAAGAGTTATGTGGTAGGGGTACATGAACATTCCCATTTTGAAAGGAGGCGTGATTAGAGAAGAGTTTTGAAGAGTTCTGAAGGTAGAGCGACTCTGAAAATATTGAAGGGAGGCTGGAAGAGAATTTCAGAGTTTGGCTATGGAGCAGGACAATAGTAGATGACCAGCGGGCTGAAGAGGTTTATATATGCTTAGAAGACTGCAGTTTTCTGATCTAAGTGAAGTGAATCTAAAGCTCAGTCTTCTGAAATATAAATTCAGGCTACGAGAAGTTACTTATGTTTGTCATTTATTTATTAGTTAAGGCTTATGACCATATCCTTCCAAACAAACAGCCATTCTTAAGATGCCAGCTCCAGACAATGTCTAAGCCTTGCAGAGTTTTCTTGGTATGGTTAACTATTTAGGCAAGTTTATACCAGATCACAGTCAATTATCAGTGCCTTTAAGAGAGTTGCCACTCAAAAATGTTACCTGGTCCTGGTTGGAACAACACCAGAGAGCATTTGATGACCTGAAACAGAAAACTGCCAGTCCACCTACATTAAGATACTATGATGTCCACAAACCAGTAATTCTTTCCTGTCATGCTTCAAAGTTCAGTCTTGGTGCAGTTATTCTTCAAGAAGACAGACCAGTGGCCTATGTGTCTAGAACTCCTACCCAAACTGAGATGCAGTATGCTCAGATTGAGAAGAATTCTTTGGCAATTGTGTTCACGTGTTTGAAGTTCCATGATTATATTTATGGCCGAGCTTTCCAAATTGAGACTGATCATCAACCTCTAGTCACTGTTTAAAAGAAGCTTATGCATACAGCTCCAGCAAGACTACAAAGCATGATGCTTAGATTACAAATGTACAACTTCAAAATGGTCTATACAAAAGACAAATCTCTTTAGCTAGCTGATACCTTATGCAGATCACCCAGAAATACAACAGTAAAGCTTGATGAAGAAAATTTTGACTTTGATGTCATGGAAGTGCATAATTTTTCTACCACAAGACTTGATGAGCTAAGAGATCATGCAAGCACTGATCCAATTTTGCAAAAGCTCAACTACTTCATCAATGTTGGATAGCCATCAAAACAATATTGTGTACCAACAGGAGTACAACCTTATTTTCCTTACAGAGATGAGATGATGATGGAAGATGGTATCATTTTCAAAGGTCCCAAAGGTGTCATTCCTATTTCCTTACAACATGAGTACATTCAGATTTCGAATCATGGCCACCCAGGTTTCAAAGCTACCAAAAAAGGGTGAGAGGGCTAGTATTTTGACCTTTTCTGTCAAAAGATATCGATAAAGTACTTTCATCTTGTTCAGTATGCAATAGTACTAAACTGCATTTGCAAAAAGAGCCACTTCAACTAAACTACATTCCTCAACTCCCTTGGTCAACAGTATCCACTGACATATTTGAGTGGAATAGTCAACATTACTAGTGTTGGTAGACTCTTATTTGAATTAGTTTGCGATTGATCTACTACCTAACCTAATGTCCAGTACTGTTATTACGAAATTGAAATGTCATTTCTCAGTCCATGGTAGTCCACCTCAAAGTTATTTCTGACCACGGTGCCCAGTTTACCAGTCAGCTATCTCAGAAATCTGCAAAAGAGTGGGACTTTATCCATGTTACCAGTAGTCCTGAGTACCCACAGTCAGATGCTCTAGCTGAATGTGCAGTACAAAGTGCAAAGCAATTATTAGAGAGGTCAAAGTGTGACAATACTGATATTTTCTTGAATTTACTTAATCTCAGAAATGTACCCCTGACAATTTACTTAGCTCACCTGCTCAGAGACTTCTATCTAGGCAAACTAAAACAATCTTGCCTACCAGTTTCAGTTTGTTGGTGACTAATGCTAAAAACACCAGAGTAATCAAAGCCAACCATTCAAAAAGCATTCATTTCAGAAGTCCAACTATGATAAAATGAGCAGATTTCTTCATCCATTGAAAGAAGGAGAGATAGTGAGGCTGTAAATGGTGAAAGGTTCTGATCAAATTGGTCATGTGAGAGGTGCATGCACCAAGCCAAGATGTTACTTAGTAGAATCTGAGGGTATAGAATACAGAAGTAATCACAGGCATCTTCAGGTGTCTGAATCAATATCGCAGCATCATACCTGCGATACGACTCTATATCTCAGAGCAATCCAGACAATGTTCCTGTTGAAGGACATGTCTCAGTACCTCTTCTTGTTCCTGATGATGTCCCTGATGTCCCTGAAGTTGAACATTCATAAAAGACAGTCCCTGTTGCTAAAGCCAGTCCTAATTTTTATGTCACATGATCAGGTCATATTTCCAGACTTAGTGTAAAATGCACAGCGACCTGGTCATGAATGTTTCACTTGTAATTAGTTCTGTATAACTGCATGTCAAAAGATTATTTCTGTACAATTGTCATTACTATGCATGACTTATTTCTCAAAGAGGGAGGATGTAGATCGTGCATGTTGTGACTTTAAGAAGCATTTCAAAATGAGGGCATGTGCTTATAAATAAAGAGCACATGCAGGCAGCAGTGCTATTTTGAGTGAAGAGCCATAATGTTAACATGTATGAGTGCAGTAGTCAGTCTGTTTATAAGTTTATTCAAGTTTAAGTTACTAAGCCTTAATCCTGATGTGTTTGTAAGTAATAAAGCTGGTTGAATGTTGAATTGAACCTACAACTATTTGTCTGTTTTATTCTGACAAGACAAGTGGCATGACTATCTACAGACACTGGAGAAATCATAGACATATTTAGACATTATCATTTATCTTTAAATTGAGAAATGAAACAAAATGATTCTAATGCAACTTCATATTTCAATCAATCACTGTTAAAAAGATTTCTCTTAAACTCAAAGAAAACTTACTGAAGCAAATTTATTTCAAAGAAATACTGAACAAAATAAAAGAGCTTAAATCTAGTAATGCTCCAGGCATTAATTGGTGGCAAAATTGTTGAGTTTTTGGATATTTCCTCAAAATACCATTCATTTCCTTTATAAAATCCTTACTGAAATCCAACTCGATGAAGTAATTCCATGATTTTGGAAACATTTTTTAATTACTCCATTAGTCAAATAAAACAAAATAAAATTATTTTCCTGATACAGACCCATTTCACTATTCAATATGCATTAAAAGATATCTATGTATCTCTTTTAGTAGATAAACTAAAAAAACTCTTATCTCGAATAATTCATTCATATCAACCTGGTTTTATATATAAAAGAGAGGCAAGCAATTTCATTACAAGGATACTGACACTGATCAATGCTATTAGTAATAAAAGGAAAGAAAATATTTTTATTTATCTGGACTTTGAAATAAAAAGCATTCAGCTCTATAAATTGGAATCAGTTATTTAAAATGTTAGAAATATTTAACTTTTCTCCACAATTTATCTCTCTTCTAATAAACTTTTATAAAAATAATAGGGCATGTGTCAAACTAGGACCATTTTTATCAAGTCCTATTCAATTAAACAGAGGTACAAGACAAGATTGCCCCATATATTATTCCATCTAGCAATTGAAACTCTACCAATCTCAATTTGTTCAAATTCTAAAATAAAAGGTATAGAAATTACTAAAGATTATAATTCCAAAATCATGATTTGCAGGTGACATAGAGTTAACATTACTGAATTTCCAAAAATCACTAGAGGAGTTTACCATTACTAAACAATATCAGAAGCCCTTGGACCTATAAGTAAGCAACTCTAAATCAAAATGTGTAGTTATTAATAAAAAATGCAAATAAATCAAAATAGCATTATTGATAAAGAATCTTCTTCCCTAGCATGCTTAAAACTCAAATTATAAAAGAATTCCAGAATCTATATCAAATTTGTTATTAAACTGAATAAACTAATACTTTCTTTTAAGGACAGATTAAAATAAATGATTCTGCTTCTAAAAAAATAGTGCAGATAATTCTGACTTTAGCTTTTCTATACTAGTGCTGAATTTCTTTGGATTCCAAAAAAGTATATATTTTCCAGATATAGAAACTTATGCAAAAAAACAGCAGATTTTAAAATCATAATTAATTGGCTAGACTCTAATTACAATTCATATTTAAAAGTTTTACATTTTGTACTTCTTAATACAAGTAAAATAAAAGTGGTATTGCTTGCAGTATTAATATAAATAATTTCTTTTGGATTTATCTTTGTAATTATATTGGTATAGCTCCTCCTTCACAATCCAACTACATTAATATTATTTAAAAAATAAACACACAGTTTTGGGAAAAACTGACCTGAAACTATGGTTTAGTACCCTTATTCTATTTAAGATAGCAAAATCATTTTTGGAAAAAAAAAAAAACATGTCAACAAAAATGAGATACTTTTGTGCTGGAATCATAGTCCTGCTGGGAAAAAGTAAAGGTGATGCAGCTATTAATTTTTAAATGCAACCTAGATTCACAACAGTGGATACATTTACAAAAATAAATTCTAAAATTAATTAAATTTGAAATGAATAATATAACTTCAAATCTTTATAAAAATGTATAACATATAATAATAACTTGAATGATACATTTTTGGAATTATACCACTTTAGGTCATAATTAAGCTATAACTGAAGAAAATAAACTCTAGTTATAAAAATCTATAAAAAACACATTGGATATACTACTGGCATATTCTCATATGGAATTTGTTATGTAACACCTTTAAACATCTAACAAAATAGTAACATTTAGCAAAAATAAAATTATTGAATACTGGAAATGTTGACAAATCGGCAATGCAGACGGCAATGCAGATTGGGCACACATATTTTATGATTGTTTTCTTACTTCTTTCTTTATGCATTTCTACTGGAATATAATTACAGATTTCCTTAAAGCCTTATGGACAGACTTCTTTTCTTCAACAAAAGTCTAGTCTTAGTTATTACACTAGAAAATTATAAACTGAATAATGAGAATTGCTATTTAATATGGGCAATTCTAGTTCTGGTAAGGAAATAAATATCAAGGGAATGCAAAAAAGCTTCACCACCACAATTTGAAGAATTTTTATCATTTTTACATGCTACAGCCATCAGAAAGATAGATCAGCATAAAATAAGTAGGATATTTACAAAGTCCTTCACAAGAATCCATGGACAAAAGGTTTATCTCTTCAAAATGTACAATGTCAGCTCTAGAAAATGAGTTACCATAAGCTATATGGATGTCACTATCCACCTTTACTCAGCCCTCATTAGGCCAATCACTGAATATAATGCCCTTTTTCATATGTATCTGTCCAGACATATAGATCAACTGGAATGCCTACAAGGATACCTTACTAAATGAATACAAGGCCTAAACAACATGTCCTATATGGATAGACTCAAATTCCTGCCACTATACTCGGCATCCTACAGATTTCTAAAAAGTGACCTATGTCTAGCATACAAGGCATAAATACTGATGGATTTACTGTATATCATCAAGTCAAATGGCATCAGAAGTACTTGACCTAGGCATTTAAACCTGTTCTGCAACATCAATGAGTCAGTTTGAATGGACAGGTGTAACAAACAGAGGATGCTGCTGCTAAGGAACAGACTCCCCATCCACATAAAACAAAGTTCATCCTTGTCCATATTCAAGTGCAACTTGGATCTATGGATGGTAAACAAAAGATTTATGCCAACACTGCCACCTGTACTCCTAAATGCTTTATCCTATGCATGGGTCCCCTCAAATTATCTATGTTATAATCTTAGTCATTCTCATTAGAAATAATATATAATTATTGGCAATAGGATGTATAAGGCCAATTTATAACCAATTAGGACAGCTTAATTTAAGCACAAAAAATTAAATTTGCTAGGCTTAAAATGGCCCAAAGGGCAGCTAGCCTAATATGTATCTATGAACCTATGAACCTGTAAGAATTTTAATGATAACCCATTTAAATTATCTATGCATGAACAACCTATTTTATTATGAGTGGAAGTATTTCCTGTAAAGCATCTATTACTTTATTTCCGGCAAATTGTATATAATATAAATAGCTATTGAAGTTTTACGTTTTGTTTTGCTTTGCTTTGTTTTTTGCCTTTTTATTTTTATTTGTATTCAGTAACGTGTAAATTATCATATTGTTTTATATGTATTATTTATTATAAAATCTACATAAAAGTTCTTAAGCAAATATAGCTGCAGGTTTTGATAATGCAGTTATATTGTTTGCCTTATAATCTTGTTGCAGGTGTTTTCATCATTTTTAGTTGTACATGGTAGCTTGCAAACCAGATCACTTTTAAAAATGCTAAATTCCTCTGGGTACATGACAGCTTGCATTCCAGTTGCATGGATGTCAGATGTCATAAGAGTTAAAGAAGTCACCCCATCTTGTTAAGTTGGATGCTTAGATGGTATAAAATTTATTCAACAAATAACCCATATTCAAAAGCTCCCACATTGAGGTTGGAAGAAACTCTTGAATATGGGTTACTGAGTAGGTTTGCAATAAGCTGTATACTGATTGTCCAGTTCTTACTATGAACCAGTAAACCATGTTATATAAGCTATAAGAGAAAAGCAAATTATGTCCTGATTATGAAAGGAGTTCACAGGGCAGCAGCCATCTTGTAGAATATAAACCAACTTTATAAGTTTTTATTTACCTCTGTTTTGATTTTGTCTTTATTGTAACCCTACTAAATTGCTGTTACCTTTGTAGATGGTCTGTGTTTCTACAGGAAGCTTAGCAGTGATCAGATAATGGGTGGCAGCAGACAGTATTCATCATTTATAATAATGAAAGGGGTCTGTATCATTTGGGTGAATGCTTAATTCAACTAATCGCTACTTGCTGAACTGAATTAAGTGAAAGCTCAAGTAAGCAAATACTCAGTTAAGCAAAAAGTTTCCCCAGGGAAAAAAAAAACAGCTACCTACCCATCGATCGGAACAAACAAAACTAAATTTAAAACTCAGCAAAGTGGGGGGGCTTAGCTCCCTACTCTCCCCTTAACTCAAAATATCAACTCCTAGATTGCACTAATGTGGAGAAAAGGGCAAATACCCAATGATGGCAAACCACGTCTTTCCCTGGGGAAAAATTTGCTTAACCAAGCATTTGTTTAATTAAGCTTTTGCTTATTTCAGTTCAACAAATAGAGATTCACTCAATTAAGTATTCAATCAAATGATATAGACCTAATAATGAAAGACAGAGGAGAAAAAAAATAAATGGACTTAATGTATGCAATGACAAGGGAGCTGTGGGCTTTTCTGAAGCATAATATGGACATAGATACTCCACTGTAGGGATAGAGGAGATAAAATAATGTTAATAAGATATATGTAGTAATACAAAATATAGAAGAACAAAACACCAGAGTAAGTAAGTTATACTTGCAAAACTAGTTATAGAGAAAGCCTATATGGTTGGTCAATAGAAGTCAGTGGGGATAAGGATCACAGGCATGGCATATGCTGCACACTTATGCCCTCTACCCTTTCCTCCTTGTTTTATTCCGCTCCTACAAATACACAATTTTTCAGGTTGGGAAGGTCTGGAATGATGTGCTGTACAGAAACTGCTGATCCATCCATCAAACATCATATTTCCATTTAGCAAAGCATTGGTGGGTACAGAAAAAAGATATAACTACAAAACAGGTACTCTAAACACCAATATAAGAATAAGAAAAACTTTTTTCTCCTTCCCCTTTAGTATTGATGACAGAAACATACTTCCATGAGGAGCTCCTTATTATTGTACCAGAATACTGAGGGTCCATCTAGTTAAGGGTTAGCAGGAAAGAGCAGTCACCCAGGGAAGGACCAAAGCATCCAGGCAGAAATACAATGGAACTGGAATGACAGGCTGAAGAAGGGGTGCAGAAGGGTTTGGCATGCATGATAGAGCAGACATGTGAAATAAATAATCAGTTCACAGCAAAACATGTAAAAAGTTTTTATCTGTAATAGATACTATATTACAACTGCATGATACTGTTGTGATCATAAGATGGCCTTACCAGTCAAACAGGATACTTCTCAATAAAACTTTAAAATTAGTCTGGATGACTGGGTGGCTACTTTGAAATTTTCAATTAGAATACATGGAGAAAATGTACTTAGCGGTTAGTCTCCAACTAGTACTGGGGGACAATGGTTGAGCATTTCATTGATCCCTTTCACTGTAAGGTTAATATGAAATGTATGAACTATAAACAATATTCAAAGGATTCTTGAATCTCCTGGGCAAGAAGGTATTAACAGATTTAAAAGTGAGGCTTAGTTTTGATAGGTGTTGTGTATGACAAAAGGAAATCAAAGTGGCACAGAGTGTTACAAGGAGTTGTCATTTTGGTACTATAATCTTGAAATGCTTATACCCATCAGTTGCAGCCACCTGACTGTGTACAACTTATATATCCAATTGTGATAAAAATGACAGTACATTATTCCAGCAAGCTTTACATAAATGCACACTAATCTTGAAAAGATGGTCTAAAGTGAGTGACTGACAAGAGATTAAGCTATTTATGTATTTATGTATGTATGTATGTATGTATGTATGTATGTATGCGTGTATTTATTTATTTATTTAGTTATCATTTGTTGACCCAGAGTAGAAAACTGATTCAGGTAGACCATTTTCTGGCTAAGCTAAACAGAGGCTAGTACAAAGTAATGGTAAACAAAGTAAATCCTGGGAATTCCTTAAAGTTTCTAGTATGAGCCTTAGCCTTCTACTGCAACATGCCCATCTGCGATTCAGAAGCATTTTAGCTGAGATGAGGTAAGACCTCATTTATGGATAGTTTGCATGTTTTTAGATCACAGCTACTTTCCTGACTTGCAAATCATTGCTGATCAGCGCATCATGTTGGTAACCTGTAACTCATGTATGCAGTGGCAGTCCTTCAGTTCACACTGTTATGCACACAAGTAAACAAACAGAAACATGCGAGCGCATGCACACACACACACACACACACACACACACACACACACACACACACACACACACACACACACACACACACACACACACACACCACAGTCCTTGTACTTGTACCTACCCTAACTGCCCTCCCATGGTCCCTTTCCCCATGTTATTGATTAATTACCAATTAGGCACATATCTGTTAGGCCCCTGTCATGAAATGTAACTCCCAACCCTATAAAGAATACGATCTAAGGCAGTGAAAAGCCAGAGGCCAGAGCCAACCCTCCAATCCTGATACTGCTGCTGATATAGCACTTTAAATATTAATCCCTGGTGTCTAGTGCATTCCCCCACCCCTAAATACTTCTTTCCGGAAAACAAAGCAAAACCCTGGTTACCTGGAAATGTATAGGTGCATGACAGGGAGAATGATATAAGCAGGCAGCCCCTTCGAGTTACTTTGAATTATAGTAACAACGTGGGGGGCATATGTGACATAATTCGCCAAAACTTGAAAATCTTGTTAACTGATGATAAAGTGAAGGCATTAATAATTCAGCAACCCACATTTTGTTTCAAGCTTAGTAAGAATTTAAAGGATTTGCTCTGTACAAACCAACAGGGGGGTAGGAAACCTGTCATGGGGCAACAAGGGATATTCCCCTGCAGATTGCAAAGCTTGTCAATATATTAGACATAACAACATATTAATGCATCCGCTGGCTGGAAAGAGCTATTCATTGAAACAATATGCTGACTGTTTGAACAGTAATATTATATACTTGGCTGACTGTATGCAATGTTGTTCATTTTATGTCAGTAAAACAAACTGTAGACTGAAGACAGGGTGTTCCAACATATGTCAGCTATATGTGCAGGCAATACACATAATGCCCTGCATCAGCATGTAAAGCAGTACCCCGGGCATGTATTTTATTTTATGGTTTTGCAGATTATTCATCCAACCAGGAGGGGGGGGGGTGATTTGAGAAATATAACTAAATGTAGTGAAACTAGATGGATAAGCAATCTGGGTGCTGATAGAGCACCTGGCCTGAATGGTGTCATTCCTATCAAGCCTTTTTTAAAAAAGAGGAGGGCTTTTTACTGAGTGTTTTATTGGCTGTTATGTATTTTAAAAGGTGTTCAAAACTTTTGTATGTTGTTTGAAGAAGGTTTTTTTAAACCTGAAAGCACTAACCTACTGCATTTTATTAAACTACTGTTTTTGATCAGCCTGGTGGTCCGGATCATCTGTTTTTGTTGTTGGAATTTGCTGTGAAGCTAGACCTTAAGTGCAACGTTTTCATTTGTGTTTTTTGGCTGTAGCAATATTGGTGCTATTATGGCATTTAAAGTAAACTCTGGTGTCTGGTGGTTCCCTCATCCCCAGATCCCCCTACTACTATTGGTGCCATAATAGCATTTAAAGTTACCCTTGGTGAATTGAGCAGCTCCTTCACCCCAGAGCTACATTTTACTTTTGATATGGTTTTGGAACTTTCAAAATAATCCCTGATGCATAGTGGTTTTCCTCCATAATGTTCAAGTTCAGCACACACTTCTGGTCAAATTCAATACTGACAAATGACAGGGAGAATTGTGCTAATCTACACGGATATGTTTTTTCTTACTTTGCTGTCTAGATGACTTCATGGAGGTGATTCTAGGGAGAGACCACATGACCTGTCATCAAATGCTTCTCTTCTGGAATGCTTCATTATTATTCTGCATGGCCACAGGGCCAGCCTCTCACTCTGCTGTACATCTTCATGTTAGAGTACCTTGCAGCACTCTGCAGGGATGATTGTTTAATTGAGAAAAGGTACCATGATATCTGCACCTCCTTTTATATATCATGGTACCTTAATAAATGTAGCCCACAGTTTACAGTACAGATGGAGAATACAAATACAATATTAGGCACATGAAAACATTATATCAACATAGCAGAAGTCTGTGTAACAAAGCTTTTCATTCACTGACAGCTCCTGTCCATATTCCCAACACACCAACATTTATAACTATTTTGCTGTATAGACCTTGATTGTGATAAAAATAACTCTTAGCACAAGATTCAGACAGAATTTCAAAAAATAAAGAAAGACAAAGGCCTAAAGTTGGAAAAAATTTAAATATTGCTCATAAGTACTTCACACATGTTAAGGTAATAATTTCTGCATTAGCGTGCATTTTCTGAAGGATGTAAAGTCTAAAACCCAGGTGTTGTCATTATATAATTGATTGCAGTTCTTAATGATTTTCTAGAAAAACACACATTTTATAAGGAACAGACCAAAACATATGAGGTAAAAATCAGGGGCATTCTGCAAAATCATAGGCAGCTGTGAGATATAAATTTCATCTTTGTTTCACAAAAAGCAGTCATAGGTATTCCACACTACTTCATACAAATGCTCACTGCAACTCCAAACTGATGGCTTTCTAACTTGATCATGCAGTAGGGTCACTTATTCCAATCCACAGACTGCTCCCACACTCAGCAGTGACAGCCAGATTGTTGACTGTACACATTGGCTGTCTAACTGTGGCAAAAATAAATAAATATTTTAGAAATAAATTATGGTCACAATAAAGAAACTTTGTTTCACACAAATACGCAATAGCTCATGCATTCCTACCTATTTCATACAAATGCATACTAGTCCTGGAAACTCAGGCTGTTTAACTTTAGCAGCTGACAAGAAGGTAAGTTACTGTCATGCACAGATAGCTACCATCTCCATTTCCATCTGCACCCAGCATTGATAACCACTTTTGATTTGTACTTTACCTGACTGTGGTAAAACATATCCCTCACCCATTCAGAACAAAAAGGAGGGATAAAGCCAAAAAAAAACATAATGAGGGCAAAGCCCTAAATTACAGAATAGGCCATCTACATTATGCTGATTGACACTAAAATTATAGTGAATGCTAAAGCAAAAGGACTGGAGGGATAGAGCCCACTTGCAAAGCTTCATATTCTCCTCTTTTGGCTGATTCATCCAATGAAGGGCCTAGTCATAAGTCAACAAAGTAAATTCTTTTCCCAAGAATGAGTGTCATATGGTACTCCAAGACTCATTTGGTGGCCAGATATCTCAACCTGACTGCCGAATATCCAGTTTCAGCCTTACTCAGTGTTCTACTGAAATAACAAGTTGTATGTTATTCCTTGCCTATCCTTTTTGACAATACTGCATTCAAGCCCACACCTGATGCATCTGTATGTGTTGTAAATTGACTTGAAAAGACAGGGGATGTCATGACAATTTCTAAACATGAGATAGTCTTCAAATGATGGAAGGCATCCTCTTATGAGTGCCACCTGACTTTTGTCTGCATTTTACCTCTGACACAGTCAGTAAGGGGGACAGGTAATGGTAGACAGATGAGTCATAGATTTCTATTGTCAACCCACAAGGCTAAGGATGGCCTGTATATTTTTACTTATTTATTTACTTTTAATCTGTTTCATTAGCCACTTATGTACTGCCTCGTTTTTTCAGGAAGTAATGTTCCTTTTGCATGTGGTATAGTCCAACGAATTTAATTCAGTCAACACAACCTTATTATTCAGGATGCTGACCGTGAGTCTTGTCTGTTTGAGTGAACCTTGAACTGAGCTTTGAGCAAGTACAAGTCTCAGTCTTCTGAAGTAATTAAAACATCTTCCAGGTGTGTTGCAGTTTGCATATAATGGGGCTTAAGCACCTTGTCCATAAGGTACTAGAATGTAGTTGGCACCCCATGAAGACCAAGCGGGGGAATCCAATACTGAAGCAAGTCATCATGAATCAAAAAAAATTCTCTTTAGCCTTATCAGTTAATGAGATATGCAATATCGTACTTTTCTCTTTGACCTCATCCATTAGTGAGATTTGCCAATAGTCTTTGCTAATATCTAGGGTGGTCAGAGATATTGCATTTCTTAATCTGTCAGTCAGCTTGTCCAACCATGGCATAGACAGCTGTCAAATTTAGATATAATATTGGGTATATATAAATAATTGTAGAACCTAGTGGTTCTGTTGGGCTTGTCACTAATACTGTGGTGTTTTTCCATTAGACTCTTCAGTGATTCACAACTCTAACTTTTTCTTCACTTCCTTTTAAACTGTCCTTCTTTGAGACTCAGGTATCTGAAAGGGCATAAGTTTTATTCTCTCACACAGAGTGATCTCTAAATTATGTTCAGTTTAGCTAGTTCTGTCTGGCAATTTGGAAAACACTTCTTTGATCGGAACATAAATTCCTTTGCTTCCTGTTTTTGTGGTATGAATAAGGTATCATCATCTTGGATATAGATAGCAGCCATCTTTCCTTTTTCTGCTGTTCTGACCCAGCTGCCAGGCTGACAGAGGCTGTCTCCACATTTTTCAGTAGCTTAAGAATATCTGTGTAACAACCTTTGTCTTGATGCCTTACCTAGTGTCTCTAATATGCTAATTTATTTTACTCACTCTTTGTATGACCTCAAATGTTCCTTGACATTTGGGCAAAAATGTATTTTCAACTGAAGGTACCAGAACCAATAATATGTCTGTGAACTGAAGCTCCCACGTGCTAGCATTTCTGTTATTTATCTCCTGCTGGGCTGCATGTGCCTCCCGCATGTGCTCACAGAGTACTGGCATAATGCAGTTTGGCCTATCTTGTATGGAGGGACAATGCTTCAGTACTATTTAAGACAGAGTTACTTACTCACTCCAATTTAGCTAGATCTTATAGCCTTTTAGGATGTCCCCCATGGAAAAGCTCTAAAATATAAAATACTGAACGTTTAAAAGTCTGGAATAATCGATGTATGATATTCTACATGAAATTAATCCTCTGGTCTGTAAGTAGATTTTCTGGCAAATTGTTGTGGTTTGTAGTAACAAAATAATAACAGATGTGAGTTTCAGACTTAGTATTGATACAAAATTATTGCAAATGCAAAACCTGTTAATCTAGTAAATTTCTTAGTCTATATGAATTTTATTTAAAATCTGTCCTCGGTTTGGGTCTTTCTTTCCTATTCTTTTAGGCATAGCTTTGAGGACACATTTTGTGAATAAGTATGACATCAACAATTTTAAATATTTCAGTTTAATCTCCATCTAACGCCATAGGGGAGCATGCAAAGTAACAATTATTTTGGGGCAAGGGTGGCAAGCAGTATTTCCTGCTAAGTGTTTTTGTATCCATGTAAGGATTTGTCTTCTCAGTTTATTGGGAAATAATATGGTTGTTGATTTTGAACCTTAAGCTTTGGACAGAACTTATTTCTTTCTTGGAATTTTTTTTTTGTCAGTTTTGAACTTTAAGCCTTTGACACTTTTCATATTTTTCTTGAAGAAAAATAAAACAGATTTCTTTCTTTGGTTATGATTTTTCTTAAGGTCATCATTGGATCAAAAGGGTAAAAAAAAAATCTAAAATGCACCTCAGAGTATCTAGAACTCCATTACATCTGGAGGCATAGTGGCCACCAGACCCCTGGGTTAATTAATTATTTAAATGCACCTTTGGTCTTTTTTACTGTTAAGATAAGGTATAGAAGCACAAAACAATAAGTCATCCACATGGTATGGTTTCCTCATTGTATGTCTTTAAATGCTGCAATATGTTTATTGCAGTTGTTTTACAGATGTACCAGTCCATGATAGATCACAAATAAAAGCAACTGGTTTTTCAAGATAGATAGTTTGAAAAGCACATGTGTAGATGCATACGCACCTAAAGTTGGCTCCCTGGAAGCTGGTCAACACTTTTCCTGATCCACACCTCTTGTCTAGTTTGTCTGTGGAAACAATGTGAGATTCTGTTTCAGGGGTGTGAAGATGGGATGTTGCGGATCTAAGGTTCTTTACCTCTAGGCTGCAGACCAGGGATGTTGGCTACACCTTCATCCTCACTTTTTCTTGAAATTTCTTAGAAGTGTGAAAAAGTATTTTCTAAGAATTAAGGTACAGGTAAGGTTTGGTGCCACCATCACAGGGTGTATCACTTTCCAAAAAGGCTTTTGGGATTTCCTCTAGGTTTATGAAGAATCTCTTCTTATCCTCACATATGTAGACAAACTATACACCTTTAATACTACTGGAGTCTGGAAGACCCTCTATTTCTTTTCCGCTTATTAATACAAGACATGCAATGAGCTTAGGTGAGGAGCAGTAACAAGATGCAGTAGTTCTGGTCCAGCAGTAGTTGGCATCCATTTCCTGGACACATAATAGTCTGATTATGATTGAAGATGAAATTATTATTCTCTGTATTATGTGTATGATACGTGGATATCAAGAAGGTCACATATGGCAGGCAGAAGTGAGGTGTCCCACTGAGGAGCCAACTACTTTAAAAGATGTCAACACACTTCACCCTGTCATACCTTTTTGTATAAAGGTGGACTAAAATGAAGTATCTGACAGTTTTTAATGCAGTTTTAACTTCTGCCACTGTCCCATGGTTGCCAGCACTAGGAAAAGTTTCAATCTGGCATGAGACTTGAGTGTAAAGGTGATTAAAGGTACATAACAAATGCTTATTAAGTACTTCTGTTATGTCAGAAAGGTGCTCAACAAGCCAATTTTTCCCAGTTTCAGTGTATAATCAGATGGTTGCATATGCTACAAAGTTTCTGCTAAAGGTTTTTAATGGACTGTGATATTCACAGTATTAGCCCATTAAAATGTATGCATAGACACTTTGTTAATATCTAAACCTACAGCAGTATAGTAAATTGTGATTCATGAAACATGGGCACACTAATAAAAAGTAGCTTGTAGCTGCACACAGTATAATTATGCTGAGGTCTACCAGGAATAGGATACAGAACCAGTACTGAGTCATCCTGCAATCCAACCTGAAACTTGATATTTTGTTCTAAATGATTTAATGTGGCATAGCTTTGCTGTGCACTCTTTACAATACAAGTCAGCATGTTCTGCGGTTGTGTTTGAATGTATCTACAGCAAATATCAGCACTTCTTTTAAACATATAAGATTGTATTTGTAAGAAAACAGGGTCATCTACACAGCAAACAACTTTCCATATATGACATCAGATTCATATCTTGTTGTTGGGGACTATAGCTTGCTAAGCAAGGAGTTATATTTACTATGCTGCCTTGCAACATATTGAATTACATCATCATATCTCCTTAGAGATTCATAATGGCTTAATTTGGAATCTGGCTTAAAGTAGGTGGCAAATTTCTTCCACTGTGACTGCCAGTTTTTTTCATGGACTTCGCTGAGCTGGGGAATTGTCTTTTAAGATGGGAAAATTAGAGAATACACTCATTAATATCAGGACCTGTCATGACAAAGGAGTAGAACATTCAATTATATGTGCTAGACTGACTGATCAACAACATCCCCCATGAATAGAAATCATTCATTTATTCACTGCATAACTCAGAGAATAAATAATCCATATGTAAATTTTTGTAGCTTTGAGCAATGTGGAAAATACAATTAACATACCTCACATTTATTCTTGGCCTCCTTAGAGATACAGAAAGTACAATAAATCCTATTACAAAATAAGCATAGTAAGGCAAAAACATTAATATAATAATATTAACACAATCAGAGGATATTTCAGCAAAACTGAAGTGTTTCTTTTTCTTTAACATAAAAATTACACTAAGTCAGTTATTTGTGAATATTAATAATCTCACAGAAAGAACATTTTTTTTGGTTTAAAGGGAAAAATACATTGCACTGTTTTTCCAGGGGGATACTTGCAGAGGAGTTATTCCATCTTTAATAGGATGGTGACATGAAATCCCATACAAGATTGCTTTGGATGTGTATGGATTAGAAAGACTCTGCTGCTGGAGAAAGAGAAAAAGAATTAATATTAATTTTGTTATGGAATGATAAACAGCGTTAGTAAAAATCAAACAGATTATGGTCTTTGCAAATGTGGCCCTTAAATATTAATCAATACACAATAAGCTTTTAATGTAAGTTACGTTCACAGAATAAGTGAAGGCTGGTATTTTTATGTGAAAAATTTTCCCATGTAATCATGGCAATTTTATCTTTTCAGATTTAGTGGGACACCACTTCTATGATCCATCTATTTACCGTATCAGTGCTAAAATGAATGTTCTGATGAATTTTGGATTATCAGAAGGGCTCACTATTCTAGATGAAGACATTGGTAGATCAGTTCAGAATATATACCAGATTAATCTATTAAGTAATCAATTCTGTGGTGTACTTCTCTTTCTGCCTCCAAGAAGGCTATAAATTCTGAGATTACATCTCACAGTTTGTCTTTCTTGTTAAGTTTTTTTTTTTTTGGAAAACCTGTTATTTTTCAGAAATTTGATGATGATTCTGCTTCTGCAACAAATTTGTATCAAAACCTAAGCAGTCAGTCATATAGGGTCTACTTCTGGTTTCTACAGACAATCTTACTGGATATACCAATTAGAAGTTCTTGCTGCATGATCTGACCACTGAGTTTAAAAGAGTTGAATGTCATAACTGAAATGTATTTCCCTGTTTCCACAACCCTCATATTGAAATGTACTGCTGCAGAGATTGCAAAAAAATTGCATTTTCTCTTATCTTGCATATGTACACCTGCACATATGCTTAATTTTTGAATGGAAATATGGTCCTGCACCTTTATATTTAAATATGCTATCTGTAAGGCAGCAGCAGAAAAAGTAAATGGAATTTGATGCCAAAATATTGAGACTTGACACAAGTCTGACTTCAATGAAATGTTTTTTCTGCACCTTTCGTTACCTGCTGTTTATCCAATTTTATGTTCCTTGTACACATCACCTCATGAGCTGGAAATGATGGCAAGTACTTTGCATTTTTAACTAAACTGTGCATATCAACATGTGTTTTCAGATAACTTTGATTTACAGGTAATATGTAGTGAAACAGAGCCTGCATATAATTCTGTAACAATTAAATACACTTGTTTTACCACAGGGAAACAAAACCAGTCTGAAACCAGGAAAAGTATTTCACATTACTGTTAATTTTTCTACAATATGGGATCCAGAAAGATAATTTTCACAGGATGATTTTATAATTCACCCATCATCTGGCACCTATGTTCCTAATGGACAAAAGCAGCCTGTAAGTGCCTGAGCCAACATATACCCATTAAAATAACCTTAATACTCCTAAAACTTGTCAGATAAATGTGGGATGCACAGCTAGGCTTAAAATGGCCCCTGTGATAATTGGCCTAGTATACACCTATGAACCTATGAATCTATAGCAGCATTATATCATTGCATGTTGGACTTTGTGGTGCGGACATGTTTAGGTCACATAAATAAAAAATAAAGCATTTATGCTGCAACTATAATGCTGCACTGGAGCACCACAGTGTCCTCTCAGACAATGGCAAGGTTTAGAGTTTGGTCTGGGGGGGGGGGCAGTAGTGACTCCCTGCATATAAGAGCAGGCAGAGGCACCAGTTACCTGCTCCATAGTGGCCAAAAAATTAAAAAATAATTATTTTAATGATGCTTGTTAAGTGGTTTGGTTTTAAATTATACAATTATTTGGGGGTGTTTGTTACAGAACTGATAAATTGTAGCTTAGACTAGATCACTGCCTTGTACTCTCTAAAGTCAAATGGCTATCCATCAGTATTAAGAGCTGACCTCTTACTATGATCTCTTTGCTTCTGCCTCCTTCAGCATGAAACCTTCATCCTCATATGATGTCAGAAGACTATCCCAAACAATGTATGCTATAGAAGCACCAAAACGCAAGGTACAGTGCACTGATTACACCTTTTCCATTTGATCACTGAACCTCTGAGAATCTCTCCCATTCACCTAAAGGTACTCTCCTCTTATACCACATTCAGAACTAAACTCAAAGCTCATCTCTAAAAACAACCTTATCCTTACTGCCAGTGTTTCTAAGTAGGCCGCATCTCCAAACCACACATCTTCCACACTTTCAGCTGCACAGTTTCATCTTCCTTTCATCATGCCCTTCATAGTCTACAATACTTCTGACTTTTTAAACTATTTGTAAATAATACTCCTAATTTTACCATGAGGTATAATTACTATTGCTTTCAATGCACTGTGAATCTAGTCACCCCTGGTTTTGATTGAAATTGGTCCACTGAGATCACTGCTCTACCTTGATTAACAGACACAAAACATAAAATAAAATAAAATGTGGCACATGCAATAGATTCTGACTCATAACTTTATTTTACTTTCGTTCATTTCATATAATTTCTTCATTTAGTATTTATAAATTATTGGGTAAACTGATTACATGCGTTGCAGATAGGGCATGTCTGCAGAAGAACTTGACTAGACTAATCATTTGTGCATAGGAGAATAATATGCTGATAAATACATCAAAAAGTAAGTATATGGGATTTGGGAAACATAAATTGCAAGGTGAATATTTAATACAGCACATAGTGATTGAAAGTGTAGATTCAGTTAAGGATCTGGATATATGGGTAGATCCAGTTCTGAGTTTTTTCTAATCATATCAACCAATTGGTTAATGATAATTATAGAACTATAGTTCTATAATTATCTATAGGTTGTATAAAAAGATTTGTAAAATCTAGGAAATTAGAAATGATTAAGTCATTGTTTGTTAGTTACATTACACCCAAACTTGAGTATGGAATAACAATACGGAAACCTTATTAAAATACAAGCATGGATAAACTGTAAAGAGAACAGTGGAAATATAGTGATTCATTTAATCTAGCTCTGACCATCTATAAGAAGCATGGTAAATTTGAATCAACAGTATATAGAAAACACACTTTCTCAAATGCATATTTGCACTTTCAGAATAACCACCCTTTAACACAAAAGAGGTCTCTAGTTAAGGGGCAATTTGTTTGAACTTCAAGAATGGCTACAGACAATACTGTATTTGCAACAGAGAGCAATATGTTATTCAAAATGTCTTTAGATAAGGGCTACCCCAGTAATTTTATAAAAAAAATAAATTAGAAGTATTAACATTTAAAGGAGAAGTGAGTTCCTTGGTTGTGAATCTGTCTGATCATTGTTTGACTATGATAGAACGTTCTCTTTTAGATAAAGGATTATTGTTCATCCCTGCTTCTTCATCAGATTTGGGTGAGGTATTATTGGACTTATACCAGTTTACTTGTAACCTTACTTTAAAATTGTTGTTTGGAAACAAAGAATCAGTGGAAGCTCACAGTTTTAAAAAACCTAGTTTGTTTAATCCACCTTTGCCACCACATGTAAGTACTTTTTTGCATATTTGTGAGGGTGAACTTGTAAAGGGGCTGAATGCACCATGTAAAAGAATTTTTCATAATTTAACTGAAATAGAACGTGCAGCGTTATGCTCTTTAATAAATAATCGAGATCTGGCCATAAGACCAGCTGATAAAGGGGGCACACTGGTAATATTGAACTCTAAAGAGTATAATGACTCCATGTATAAATTACTTAATGAGGAGAACACGTATAGGAGAATTGTCAGACTTGAATCAGAAAGACTTAAGAAATATTTATATGATGTTTTGTATGATTTGTTAATGTGCCATACCATTAATGAGCAACTCTATCAGTTTTTTGTTGTGGAACATCCCATGATACCAGTCATCAAAGGGTTACCTAAGATACATAAAGACCCTATGAACCCACCCCAGAGACCCATAGTGCCAGGGGTAGGTTTGGATGACCGAAGCCCTTTTGATTTTTATAGAATATAGATTGAAAGGGGGTTTGTGTTCCATCACGACTATACTAAGGGAAACAAATCATTTCTTGATGGATCTTGGACATTATATTGATCTGACCATTGGTCAAGGGGATGTTTCCAGTAACATATTTGTAACTTTGGATGTCAAAAATCTTTTTACTAATATACCTAATGAGTATGGTGTACAAGCAGTTAAGGAGATTTTAAAATGTAATAGTAGGTACATTTATAGTAATATCATGGTTATATGTACCTTACCAGAATTGGTTTTGGAACACAATGCTTTTATGTTTGGCGGAGAGTTATTTTTACAAAGATGGGGGGTTGCCATGGGCACCCCCTGTGCTAACTATTACGTGAATCTGGTAAGGGATTATTGGGAAGAACAACATGTATTTCATCATCCTGTATTCTCCAGTCACATCAAATTATATCAACGCTTTGTGGATGATGTGTTTATATTGTGGGATGGCAGTCAATTTGAGTTGCAAGAGTTTTTTAAATATGTTAGTGATGTCACTGATTTTTTTATCTTTTATACACACAGTATCTGATTCAAGTATTGATTTTTTGGATGTGAAACTAACCAAGAATATAATATACATAGACAGATACACACTACTATCTTTAGGAAAGCCTGCTGGAGAAACAGTTTGTTAGTATGGGTCCCATTTACATTGTTGAACGTTTACAAGTTTGAACATCATATGGTCGAAACCATATGTTTGAACTTGTAAAACTTCGAACAATTCAATGGAGAGCTCCGTAAGGGAAGCTTTGCCTTTCCTGCAATGTAGTGTGATCTTGGAGTTGGTATATTTAAGTAGGGGGGTGGGGATGGAGGGGGGCTTGCTTACTACCTTCAGGTACGTTTTAGTGGGGTTTTTTTTTGTTTTTTTTTATGTTTTTGAACTTTTAAAGTTCAAACATATGGTGTCGACCGTATACTGTTCGAACCTTTAAACGTTTGACAATGTGATATAGACCCTAGGTATGTATTCCCCAGTGTTGCTCATAGTGAGTTTACTAGATTGTCCAGACTGAGTACTGAACCTATGGATTGTGTTTCCAATATGGAATTGCTATACACCCAGTTTAGAGCTGGGGGTATGTAGTGAGCGACATAGAGCCAACCATAGAAAGGGTTATATCAAACAGGGGAATGAGCACTAGACCATATTTATTTAATAGACAAGGTCAGAAACAGCACAGTAATAAGAGAAGAAAGTGGGTGAATAATGAAGTGAGGTACCAAGTTTACCAATTAATTATATTTGATTTGTGATATTATTCAAAAGAATTGGAGTCTATTAACTATTGATAATAAAACATCAGGTATTGTTGGATCCAAACCCAAAATTGGGTTCAAGAATTCTAAGAATTTAAAACAATTGCTATGTGACAGAGGGCCGTTTCTGACCAAACCCCTTTCACACAGGTTGGGTACATTCCCTTGTCATAGGTGCAAGGTATGCCTTATGATTAGTAAACAGCAGAGATTTGAACATCCCAACTTTGAATTTACATTTGAACTGAAAAGCTATACAGTTTGTCAAACCCAGAATGTGGTCTGTCTTGCTACTTGTAGAGCCTGCATCAGTTTTTATGTAGGTAAGACCGTGCAAAAATTAAAAGATAGAATTTGAGGACATCAACATAATATAAAGGTTCTAAGCATTCAAAATGCTTTAGCAAAACATGTTAAAGAAAATCCAGGGTATGGCTTTTCATTTAGAGTCCAGCAATGTGCGAAGGCCAACCCTGGGGGGGGCAAATTGATTGATTATGTGGAAAGTTTAGAATTATACTGGATATTTAAGTTGCAGGCTAATAAGTACCCAGGGTTACATGCTGCTGTCTGTCTTAAACCAGCCTTAAAGAGAGGAAGTAGTTGTGTGATGTCATTGTGGGAGATTTTTTAGCCCTTCAATGATTGTTTTTTGTTTTATTTAAATTTGAAACTGCTTTTATATGTTTGTACTCTGTTTGGATCTGAAGAAGCACTGCATAATGCGAAAGTGCTTATTCTGGATTTATTAAATATACATTTTTTACTTTTTATATGGTCGTGGTAGCCTTACTGTTCTTTGTTTTTTATTTTTTTATAAGTATTAACATCTATTCACATTAGATTTAACCCTATTTTTGGAAATGGCATTTTGCGAGATGTCTCCTCCCTAAACAGTGTAGTATTTAACAGAGGAGTGATTCTTAAATACTATCCTTTGGACAGGACAGCACAGTGATACAGCAGTAGCATTGTCACCTCACAGCAAGAGATTCTCCAGTTTGATTCTTGGCTAGGGTGGCTTCTGTGTGGAGTCTGCATGTCCTCCCTGCATTTGTGTGGGTTTCCTCTGGGTGGTCTGGTTTCCTCCCATGTTACAAAGACATGTATTTGGAGAGTTTCTCTCCGAGCCTCCACTGAAAATGGGCTTCATTCCAAGTTGGACTTTCCCAGTTAACAAATGTTAAATAAATATCTTTGAATAGTGAAGTGCAAAAAGTACTGGTCTATATATGACATCGATGTTAATGTGGCTAAACATATAGAAGTAGGCCATTGTTTATTTTTAAGGGAGGTAACAATTTAAAAAAAACTATTTTGGAAAAATAGGTTTTTATGAGGGCAGCTTCCGATAAAGGTATGAGAAAGTGTGGTCCGTATAATCAGTGTCCTGTTATACTTGTATGTGATTCTTTGTATTTACGGCATCAGCAGGTCAAAATTTCATTACCAGATGGTTGCAACTGTATGACTAAGTGCATTGTTTAGATTGCTATTTGAAATTACTGTGATGCCTTTTATATATGCAAGACTGGAAGAACTCCATGTATGTGTATAAATGAGCATAATTATGATATTAATAATGTTTCTTTTTGCTGTATTAGAAAAGATTGATAAGAACCCAAGGGGTGGACCTTGAGAAATGGTCATTGAACTCAAAAAATTGATTTGGCAATTTCAGCTTAAAGCATTAGATCCATCAGGGCTAAATGGGAATGTACCTATTACCAGTGCCCTTAAACTGAAGCTATAAGGATTTAATCCTTGGTGTGATTTATTTACTTATTGGTATTTTGTATGTTTTTAAAAAAGTACATATGCCCTTTATGAGTTTTATTATAATAATATTTATACATATTTTATTATTTTCATTATTTGTTAGAACTCACTTTGTGAGTTTATATTGGCTAAATAATCAATTATGATGTGTTTGATTAGTTGATGCATATAATGAATGAAATTACACTGTTGCTTGGTTCTGATGAAGTCCCTAGCTTTACAAGGATGAAAAATCTTAACCTTTTTATAAAATTTGTTAATTTTACTTGCTGGTCCTGTGGTTTGTTATTAGTGTCATTTTTGTCTCTTTACCACTTGTCTGTGGTGTAGTCCAAGATCTCCATTATGTCTCTCTTCATACAGTCCAGGGAGGTACATCTCAAGTCATTTACAGCCACATGGAGTATGAGTGAGCCATGCTTGCACTTATGGTTCCACAACCTGAATGCTCAGATGATGTGGCAAATTCTGGCCCCTGATAAGTTAGCTGTTCATGACTCTATCTTTACTTAGCCTGGTGAGTGTGACATCTGATTTGTTGTACAATGGAGTTGTCTGTGACAAAAATACTGGGTTTTGTGGTTATTTACCTCATGGGCTTAGAGGTTGAAAAGCTGTGAGATGTGGCTGTATGCGTCCTGGTGGTTGTTGTTTTGGCAGAGTGCTTTTGAGGCTGCTAAGGATATTTATTGTAGGCACAACACCTGAGAGGCCTTTAGGGTTTAAGAAAATTACATTTAAGACCCTCAGCATATGTGAGTCTGTGTGTCTTGTACAAAGGTATGTGTAGGGGGTGTGATTCTTACAACTTGTATGGTATTATAAGTGCTATGCATAAGAAATGAGAAAAACGGGCATGTATACCATGGTCAGACTGTGTTCTGGCATTTACATATATATAGAACAAAATCAGCAACAACAAAACCCAAAGGATCCACTACAGCAGAGTATGAGTAAAACCTTTAATAACCAGGATAAGCACTTTCGAGTAATCCAACTCTTTTTCAAATCCAAGTACAAAACATAATAAAACCCACAACCTGTTTAAAAAACACACACTCAACCAATAAAATTGCAATACAGCACACACCTCCAGATGGATCAATTCAACTTCCGGGGGCTACGCCCTCTAAGAACAGGCTTTAGTGGTAGAACACTGTTAAACCCTGGCACTCTGTCAGCCTGCAGATCTGCAATCAAGTTAACTTCAATCTGTTCTATTTTGAGGGAAATATCACCCCCTCTTCTGGTCAAAGTACATAACTGCAGGATCATAAATTTAAAAGTATGTCCCAAATTTTTCTTAACATGGTGTGCCGGCGCATTATGCTCACCACCAGTCCATATGTCTCTGCAGTGCTGTAATATCCTCTCATTCAACATTCTATTGGTTTTGCCAACATAAAATGAGTCGCAATCCTGGTACTTCAGTAGATAAACCAAGTTCCTAGTAGTACAGTTGGCAAAACCTTTAAAACAATACACCCGTCTAGTGACCGGATGTTGACATTTATTAGACCTTTACAATGTCCACACAGAAATGTTCCTATCTGTTACACTCCCAAACCAAGCTGCCCAGAAGCGAATCCCACAGAGTCTATATAGAAAGTGAAAGGTGTAAATATCCTCAAGAAATACATATTTAAGTCATCCAAGATGATAACACACTGATCAACAGCTTAATCTCAACTCTCCCAGTGTGAAAAAAAGAAACTGAAAAATAAGAGCCAGTGGCATTGACAGCCTTAGTAAAATTTAGTTATTGGCTAGTAAGTACACTATCTGGATGCCAGCAAAGAAGATATTTAGAAAACATGAAAGAAGGTCAGCAATAAAAGGTGATGAAAAAGCACTGATTAGAAAGAGCCTGTAGCTATTCAGCAAAAAGCAGTTCAAGTTTCAGCTTTGGTATAGGAGATGCATTCCAGAATTTAGGAGAAAAGTTATACCAAATGTGCTTAGAGATGATTAAAATAAATGAAAACATTAAATGAGTATAACAACTCAAATAACAAAAGGATGGAAAAA